>NC_018330.1:948584-1028550 GCF_000234665.1 Leishmania mexicana MHOM/GT/2001/U1103
ACCTCATCGTCACTGGTGCTCGTCTCTCGCTCCCTTTTTGTGTTTCATTGGCGCTCATTCGATGCGCATCTCTCGCTTCACGTACGCCATGCCGGTGGATGGGCAGCGGCGCTCTGACGGCTGATGACCACACTGTATCTTGTTTGCTGTCAACGCGCAAGTGATCGTGCGAGATGCGCAATGTTTGAAGGGATGACAGCGCTGAAACGGGCGCCTTCTCGCTCGCGGCGGCGACTCTCATCCTCTTTGCTACCACCTTGCCTCTACGAAGACGTGAACGAAACCGCCGCGTGTCTCTCCAAGAACACCACCCCCACCCCACCCCTCCCTTGGTCCTTACCTTTCCTCGTTGCCACTCCGTCGTGGAGTGCGTTGTAGCTGCGCCTGCATCGTACGCACGTACCCGTTCTGGTACCGCTGCTGGAAGGGAATGCATGGCAATGGAAACATCTGCTCCTTGCCATGTCCTTGACGGAGATGCGACGCCGCGGCGGACAGGACAGGGAGGCGCTCGTTGACGGATGTGTTCATTGGTGCCATGCTACCCTGCCATCCCGCCCTCCCGTGCCCAGAGACACGCATGCATGAAGGCCTCTCCTCTGCCACCACCCTGCCTTCACCTCGGTACCTCACTCAACGCTTCTGCACTTCCGTCCCTGATTCCTTCTTTCACCGTTGTGGTTGAGTGCTACACCGCACATCTGTATCTCTCCCTCGCCCATCGTGCCTCAACTCTGCTCCTCTTAGCGAACAGACGGCGCTCGACACCACCTTGGCGTGTCTGCGTGCGCATGTAGAGCGTAGGCAGGAGAAGTGGGACGAGCTGACTGATAGCGTGCCCTGATGTGGGCGTTTACGAGCGCTGGGTGAGCGCGAGTGTATTTCTGGCTTCTTGCGACTTGCAGCTTCGATACCGGCGCGCGCTGCGAAGAGCCCCGCCGTTTTAGCCTCCCTCACCCACGCATGTGCACCGCCTCACCAATGCGATTGTTGAATGTGCGTTTCTCTCTCGCATTACATTGTCCGCTCTGCTCGTGTCTGCGGCGGGCTGTTGCTGCCACGATGGAGTAGGTCTTACAGCCTCCGTGTCTCTGCAGCATGCAGCATCCATCGCTGACACACACACACACATACACACGCGCACACAGACACAGTTGTACGCGCTTTGTCCCGTGCTCAGTAATAGCGCTATTGTTGTCCTCGCAGCATGCTCAGCGTATTCGTGGCCCCGATGCCCGCCTCCCAACGACACCCTCCCACCTCGATGCGTCATCTCGCAAGCCACATTGATGTCTGACATTCTTCCTCTCGTGTCGACGACCGCTATGTTTGGCGCGGCGCTTGATTGGACCCTCGGGGGCGGCGACCTCAACGATTCGGTCACTGTTTGCGTAGGCGCCTCCTACATGGGAGGATGGAAGGGGCACCGTCTGTGCGGTAGGGGGACGCTGGCATGCGCCACCGGCAGCTCGACGGGTGCCTTCGCGTTTAGCGTGCTTCCGGGAGAACTGCGCCTTCGCTGCCGATGGCTCGCTGGCGTCGGGAGCTGACGCAAGCAGCACCCAAGCTTCCACGTCGCCGGACGAGGTCTGCAGCACAGATGTGTCCTTCAAACGCGGCTTGGCGGGACTGAGTCCCGCACGCCTACGCGAAAATGCGCTGGCGCGATGGCAACCCCCTACGGCGGCTTCGACGAGGGCGGCTTTGGCGCTGGGTGCTGCAAGGTGTGCACTACCTCTACTACACCACGCTGGCTGGGCGGACTCACCTGCAGCCGTTCTTTCAGGGCCAAGCGTGCGGCGAAGGGTTTCTCCCCGACTCCAAGGAGAGCTGCGTCGGTGGCGGCGAGGCCCACGAAGCTACCGTGACGGCCGCGAGCTTGTGCGATGGCCACACATTGGCGGCGGGCGACGCCTCGAAAGTGGAGGAGGGGCTGAGGGCAGCGAAGGGGCATATGAGCACCGAACGCGGTGGCGCCAGCGCACGCATTGCTGTTGCAGGATCGCCCATCAACTGCCGTGCTCACCTCGGCTGAACAGTCGGAACCGTTCCCGGCTGGCACTGCTCTGGCGTCAGTAACGTTTTCCTTCCAAGGGGCTGGAGGCAGTGCTGTCGCTGCAGTGTCGACCGTCTCTGCCTTCGACAAGGGTAACAAGCCCTATGGACGGTGAGCTCGACTGAGGGCACGCTCGTTCCGTTTGCACCGGAGTGTGGTTCACAAAAGTTGACGAAGCCGTCATTAACCGCAGCGCGTGGCTTAGGTGTGATGACGGAGGAGACACAGAACACGAATGATGCGATCAGTGAGGTGTCGGCTGTGGGCAGTGCTGAGCTGAGCACTGGCTTTCGCCCAGCTTTCATGGCGCCCCTGCAGTCTAGCGCCGAAGGCGACAGCTGCCTCGGCTGGCTGCAGAAGCGCTTCATCGGCTGCAAGAAGCTCAGCTTTGTGTTGAGTTGGAGGAACCGCTACTTCATGCTGGCGAGTGGCAACGGCAGCATGTACATGCGGTACTACGAGGACAAGCTGTGCCAGAAGCCCATCGACGTCATCCGGCCTGGCCCGGCAGACACGTGCGTTTGTCTACCACGACCGGCGTGAGGAGTGCACGCTGCTGCTACGCGCCTACAAGGCGGCCAGACACGACCGATGCGCTGGCGCGCTGCGCACGGTTTTTCGAATTGTGAACCGCGAGACAGAGGTTTCTCGATGGTCCTGGCGCAGTGCGAGCCAGAGATGAGTGGCGCGTAGGTTCTGCTCACCCTTCTCGTTCCGCCACTTTGGCCGCTCTCCGCCTGAGCCGCTGTTCACTCGCTCGCACGGTCTGCGCTGTTTCTGTGCCGCACTCGTGTGATTGGGTGGAGACCTGGAAGGGTGAGGAGGGGAAGGGGGACGTCGCGATGTCAAGGCTCTTTCCGAATGTCGGAACTACACGAAGATGGCCACAATTCGCTGTGAGTGGCTGGCTGCCGGTGTGTGTGTGTGTGCCTATGTGTGTCAGCGAAGCGCAAGGTAGTGTCCTCTTCACCCTCCCCTGTTCAAAGAGCTCTGCCCGCTCCTTCATCTCTCCTCTGCATGGTGTGTGCGTCCTATACAAGGAGTCTCACCCAAACAGCAAATTCAACCCGATCGACAACAGTCGGAGCATCGATGTCCCCTTCCCCCTTTCTCCGGGAAGGGCAGACTGTTACGGCGCGGCGTGAGAGGTCGTGCGTTTTTCCTCATGACTTGGGAGGAGGGGGTGGTCTCTGCGTGTTGTGAGAGACATTCCACTTTGAAACTCGGCAGTTCGTTAACTCGCTTCTGAGCATTGACTGTCGGTGTGCAAGACTCGCTCTGCATGTGTGTGCTACACCGAGCATCCTTTCTCGTCCTCTCCTTCTCTTCTCTCTCGCCCTTCTTCCTCCGTCGATGGGTGACGCAGTGTGAGGTCCTGTGGTGTTGTTCCGTGTTTTTGGTGGTTCTGAGACACACCTGCGGCAGCTTCTCCAGCGGACACCTCCTCCCCCATTCACCGTTCTGCTGCCTCCTCAGCTACCGTGTGTGCACGTGTGCTTGCTTTTCGGTATTGTTTTCAGCTCTTTGCCGATGTGTGCCGCGCGCGAAGACTCGGCGCCGTGCGCCGTTCCGTCCAAGCTTTGGCGCGAATGCCTGAAGCAGTATGACTATGGACCAGACAGGCCGAAGGGCGCCTGCGAGGCGCACCGCACGAAGTTCTACGACTGTGTCAAGGACTGGACGGCGCGGACGCAGCACAAGTCGTACTCCCACACACAGTTCGAACTCCCCAAGTCGTGCGGTCACGAGGCGGAAAAACTGCACCAGTGCATGATGATGAACATGTTTGAGGTGAGCCACTGCCAACGAGATATGGCGGTGCTAAAGCGGTGCGCGGCGCGTGCCGACCCGGAGGTGCGCAAGTACCTGCAAGACGATGAGGCGATCGCGGGTCTCGATAACGACATTGAGGAGGCTACTGGACTGAAGCGCCTCTGGTACAAGGCGATTGGTAAGCTCTAGTAGCCCTCTCGCCGCGACTACGGCGAGGCGATGTGTAAGGAGTTGATTGGCATGTGCGCGTGGGCGTCAGGGCCGCAGGAGAGGAACGCAACGATGTGCCGTGTTTCGCCTGCGGCTATCGTTGTTGTCATCACATGAAAATAGAAGAACCAGGACGTAAAGGTGGTTGGCCATATTGCTGTGCGGGCTGCTTTCCTTTCTCTGTTTTCTGCCTACCGCCGATCCAAAGGGACGGCATCACGGCGGAAGGGCACGTGAAGGGAAGCACAGTATGTGAAGCGGTGCCGTGCGTGAGACACGTGCTCGTACGATGCTGGTCTCTCTTGTAACTTGTCTGCCGTCACCCCCCCCCCCACAACGTTCCTCCCCCGTGATGGATTTCTTGATGTACCTGCCTCCCTTTCTCTCGCCCTCACGCTTTCAAAGCCCTGCTGTTTCATCATCGTCTCTCACGTGGTCTTGTCCCTTCTCCACGCCCCCCCACACACAGCGCAACCTGAACCAAAAGCAAGAAGAGCGACTGGTTTTGACTCCCAAACACCGTCGACACATTCACTGGGCGGCTGCTCTCCTGCTGCAACACACACGCAAGCTCACACTCGCAAAAAGCTGGACGGACACCCGCCGAAGCCTTCCTCTCTTTCTCCCTTCCTTCGCCCACCCAACAGCCACCGTTGTTATTCAACACCCACAGGCCCTTATTTCTGACAGACACACCCTCACGCACCACCACACACAGGGCCATCGCCCGCACACATACCGCGAAGCGATCCGCTGGGCCAACGAGCAACCGCAGTGCGACACCGTCAGCACAGGCACGCCGCCTGTGGTAGAGGTACCGAGACACGTTACGCACCCATTCGCCTCTTTGCTTGTCAGTCAGCTGAGCGCGCATACGCGTACAACTCCGCGCGCTGATTGACACCCGTGCGCGTGTGCGGGGCTCAGTTGTTGTTTTTATTTTTATCCCCCCCCCTTCGGTGCGCCCAGTCTTTGCTTCCACCCTTTGTTTGTGGACTCGTTTCCGACTTCTGCTATTCTCCTCTCTCTTCCAGTGTCTTAGGCGGATAGGCACACGCACCGTCCCTCCCCAGTAGCCCCCCCCCCCCCCCCCAGCTCCCGTCCTTCTGCCGTGCCCCCGATCCTCTCACTACTTGTGTGCGAAAACCATGGAGTCCAGTAGGAGCACCGGCGATCTTCTAACACCCGGTGCATTGTGGCAGGATGACAGCAACGTCTTTGTATGCAGCGGCCGTCGCTGTAGACGCCGCTTCAACCGACTCTTCTGCCCCAAGCACCACTGTCGATGGTGCGGCCGTGTGTACTGCGACGCCTGCGCGCCGAAGCAGACGATATACAAGCGTCAGTTGCTGCGCAAGTGCAACCGCTGTCGACTGCCGGTCGTCTTCCGGCACTCGTGGAACGGACGCACGGGAACGATGGACTGCACCCCGTTCGCGTGTATCATTTCCTACCTGACACCGCGCAGCATCACGGCGCTTCTGCAGAGCTGCCACACGATGATGTCCGAGTTTCCTGTGTGCGGCTACCCATTCTACGATTCTATTCAGCAGCGCTTCCCCTCCTTCTACCCCGGCGCGCAGATCGGCCGCGGTACCTTCGGCACGGTGTTCAAGTGCGAGGACCGCTCCGCAGCAGATCACAAGCGTGCCATTCTCAAGTGCATCAGCAAAGCCACGAACTTGACGTACACGCGGTGGATGGGCGCCCTCACGGAGCTGCGTATACTGGAGTCGGTGAACCACCCCAACGTGGCGCACCTTCTCGGTGCCTTCCAGACACGCGAGGACTTGGTAATTGTGATGGAGGCGGGCGAGGGCGGAACGGCACGTCGGGCGGCTGCGTGCGTGCGCGAGTACGGCCAAGCCGCCGAGGAGGCATTCACGGCGAACACTATTGAGGGTGTCGCCGCAGGCCTGGACTACCTCTACCGAGAGAAACACATCATCCATCGCGACATCAAGCTGGACAACATAGTCTTGTCGGCGGACTACAGCACCCCGATGATCATTGACTTTGGCCTTGCCGAGTTTGTCGTCAACGAGGAGGAGCAATGGTACGTTGTGGGCGGGACACGCAACTACGCCGCGCCAGAGAGCATCGCTGCGGTAGCTAGCGGGCACGTTGATATGAAGGAGGCCGGGATCACGATGCACAAGGGCGACCTCTTCAGTCTCGGCGTTGTTGCTTACTACCTTCTTTCGGGCCACCGGCCGTTTCACAGCAGAAGCTTCGACAAGATGCACGAGGAGATGCGGCGCGGTGTCGCCTGCACTGGCCCGCTCTGGGACGGTGTCTCCAGCGACGCGCGGGAGCTTGTGCAGGCGCTCCTGTCTTACGACCCGGCGCAACGGCCTGACTACGCCGCCATCAAAGAGAACCCCTTCATCATGGCGCGCACCGCGGGCGTGAAGTCGATTCAGATGCAGCGGAACGCGCGGCTGCTCTTGGAGGAGGAGGAGACCCACGCCGAGTGGGTGACGCTCGAGCCGTCGGACCTGCAGGAGGCGGGGGACGAGGGGGAGAGTGAGGTGCTGCTACCGCTGTCGACTCCCCAGCGGTGGTACCACGCCTACCTGCCTCGCTTCTCGCTGCTCCGCTTGTGAACGATGTTCGCCTTGCGTTTCTTTCGTTTTTTTTCCCTTGAGCTTCCGTTGCGGTGGTTGCGGTGCTGCAATCATCCCGTCCCACTTCTGTCTTGGATGCTTTCTATTACTTGAAGACATGTCAACGGAAGCTGTGGTCTTGCTAGGCGCGCACAGAAGCGTTTTGTGTGGGTGCGTCTTCAGGCCTGAGAGGCTGCCAGGAGGCAAGGAGATGGGAGTTGGGCTCACGGATGACGCCGACTCTTCTCCATGGCTAGCTTGGTGGTGGTGATGGTGGTGGAAGGGAGAGGGCACACCCTTCTATGCCGGAATCAGTATCTTCGTGGACGGTTTCAAAAGGCGGGTGATGGCGACTCCAGTGCCACCTCTTATGTTTCTCTCGGCCGTGCACGGAGACATTCGCGCCCTACTCGCATGACATGATTCTCCGGCGTATTATCATACAAGTCTGCCGCTGAGACCCTCATCGGCGCCAGTCAGTTGGCTTCGCCTACTCCGCTCTCTTCTTTCTCTGCTCCTTTTTTCCATGCACGTCCGCCCTTCCCCATTTTGCGCGCGCTCGGTGGGGATAGGTGGTGCGATGTGGTGACACGTGCTTTGCGCTCTGCCTCTTCGCTGCTCTACTTCATCGTGTTCGCTGCTGCGGCAGGGATCACATCTCGGCGAGGTGCACATCTCTCTCTCTCCATCGCCGGCCCTCTCCCGAGCAGCAACTGGAAAACGCCGACCCGCGCTCAACAGCGGAAGTGATTCGTAACGTGTATCTTCATCGACCCACGTACGCATACATACCCAGGCAGTCGATTCCTTCTCTGACTGTATCCCTCCCCCCTGCACATACGTCGGTTGGGAGCCGACGAGAGCGTTGCGGTGCCGCTTGACACACTCATAGGCACAGGCACTGTACCTGAGGAAGAGACCCGGAAAGGTACAGGCACCAGCGTTCTCACTGTGTCCTTCTCGAGCGATCGCTGCCACCTTTATGAGCTGAGCGGCGCAGACGCACAGACACTCACGCACACCCACACATCTCCATAAAGACACACCCCACACATCGAGACCTCGTCACACCCCGCGAACACGCACGCGCGCACGCACAGCGGGCGATAGGCGTACACAGTCACAAAGATAAGCTCATTGTGCTCCCTGTGCGAGTCGTGCGCACGCCAGCACATCGCCTGGATACACTAACCTGCAGACGTACTCAAAGCTGCGTCAAACACAGACAAACGCCCACACACAGCCTCACAGAACTCCTTTCCGTCTCCTCGCCGCATCTCTCTCTCCCCTTCTCCCTCGCCGTGCTGCTGTGTGTCTGCACACCTTTTTGCCATCTCGCGCACTGCGGCCACGTATTGATTGGCGGTGTGTGTAGAGCAGCTCTCTGCCTCCCCCCAATCGCTCTCGCGCGGTTCACGTCGTTTTTATTTTCGTCTGTGCGGGTGTGTGGTCTCGCTTGCTTTCGCTTGAGTGGCTCACGCCCCCCCCCTATACAGGCACACTCGCTCCTTCCCACTTCACGCACATAGGCACGTGCCCCTGCCAGCGCTCGTCTACCTCAGCCGCCCACTCGGTCTGTCGCAGACAAGCACCAGCATTGTGTGCTGACTTCAGTCGTGCCTCCCACAAACATACTCTTGTGGGTGACACACACGCATACACACGCATCATGGAGGCCGTGCAGATTGCCAAGAGCATCCTGGCTGCCGATGGGCAGCCGTTTGTGATCCTGTCACTCGCCCAGGGGTTTGGGCCCGTGACGCCCGAGACACCGGTGCCAGTGGCACGTCGCAGCTACATGCGTCTCGCTGGGATCATCCACCCAGACCGCCTTCAGGGTAGCTTCGACAAGGCCACGGAGGCGTTCCAGTGCCTGGTGAGTGCCTTTGAGTGCTTCGCAGATCCCAAGGCGCGCAAGGAGGCCGCCGCCGCTGCACAGAAAAAGTCGACAGCGGAGACCCGGGCGCCCACCGCAGCAGGCGGCAGGAAGGCCAAGGCCGCGCCGCCGTCTTCCCCCAAGTCGCGCCCGTCGGCATCGAAGCAGATGAAGAAGGCCAATTCAAAGGCCAGTGCGGCACCGGCTGTGAGGAAGTCAAGAGTGACTGCCGAGGGCGAGGAGGAGAGCGAGAGCGAGAGCGAGACCGAGGAGGATGACGCCTCGGAGGCCTCGGCGGCGGACGAGAAGGCGTGGGAAGCATTGGCCGCCGCCAATACAGAGCCGGAAGTGTCGACGAACCGCACGCCGATCGGGCAGCCGAGACTGGGTGGACTCCACCAGCCGACCACGGTGGGGTGCCCCAAATGCCGCTCCCTCTGGGAGCCTGATTCGCGGCCCCAGTACTCGCTCTTCATGGGTCATTGGGGTAAGAAGGTGCACTGTCAACTGTGTCTCTTCCAGTTTGGCTGTGCCACAGCGTTGCACGGCTGCCCACACTGCAGCGCGCCGTTCGACTACGATGCCTCCATGTACGATACTGTGCAAACGTGCCAGCGGTGCAAAAGGCAGTTCGGCTTCCCCTACTACCCCGTCAGTCAGCACCTGATCGACCAGATAGCGCTGGCGGAGTGGCGAGAGCGCATGGAGCGGCAGAAAGCGAGTGAGCGAGAGGCCCGGGCGAGGGCGCGTCACGGCGGCGGCGGCAGAGATGAGGCGGCCGCCGCCGAGGAGGAGATGCAGCTTCTGGTTGGCACCTGCATCATGGAGGAGGAGTGCCCCCTGTGCCACAAGCGCGTCAAGAGCAAGCACCGCGCGCACGTGGAGGGGTGCATGGGCACAACACCAGGGGGGCTGGTTGCATCGACTGGGAGGGCTACCAGGAAGACGACAGGAGCTGCGCCACCGCGCGACAAGGTTGCCAAGGCACAGACGTCCCGGGCTGCCAAGACGACCCCGAAGCCAAAGCGCAAGACGGCAACACCGGAGGTCGTCAAGAGGTCAGCCGTGCTGCGGACGCCGCGCAACAAGGCCTCGAAACCCGCCCCCGCCAAAGGGAAGAAGACGTCGGCGCCGCAGAAGCGCAAGCGGCAACGCAGCGACTCGGACTTCTCGGAGGAGGAGGACTCTCTCTCTGGCTCGGAGGGGGACGCGATCACCTCCGAATCGTCCTTCTCCGAAAGCGACTACGACGACAGTGACTAGCGGCGTGGCAGACGAGAGAGGCGAGGGGGGGGCTGGATATAGGCACCTCCTCCTTTCCCGGGCCTCTCTTGCAGTGCAGTCTCATGATGGGCGGACGTGCACGCATATGCGTTGATGGGCTTTTCGGTGTTCGCTTCTTCATTCTTTTGCATCGCCAAGAGAGCGCGAGAGACCGCAGTGCGGGGTACCAGTATCTAGCGCCAAATCTTTGTGTGAAAGCGAAGCAGCCTGCTGTGTACCCTGGTATACGGCTGGCGGACTCGTGGTGTCGCCGGGACATGCCTGGGCTGACGCTGTGCCGGAGAGACGTGCGGTCATGATGATCACGTTTGTGCCGGATCACTACGAAACGTACCGACGAGTCAACAACTATGCGCATGCACCAGCTGCCTTTCTACCCTTGCTGTGTTACGGGGCTATCGAGCGTAATCCTGGACGTGGCCTGCGCACTGTATGCAAGTGGCATTGCTGCAGTGTGCTGAACGACGCCAAAGGGTGTTGACCAGTCCTGCTGTTTGGCGTAGTCGTGGCTGAACAGGGGTAAGGTGAGTCGTGGCTGTGTCGGCGTATACTCGTGGACTTGCTTGCCGTGAAATGCGGACAGGTGAACGAAAAACAGAAGCACGTACTCCATGCTCCTTCTCCTTCACCCCCCCCGTTGATCCTCTGCCCTCTGTGCCCCTCCGCTCCCCTCTCTCCCAAGCAACCACACAGCCGCCATCGTAACCTTCCTCCCCCACTGGGCCGTCCTCACGCTCCACCTACCGAACTTTTCTGTCCGCTAGCCACCACGTACTCACCAGACCCTACGGTAGTGTCGACCCTGTGAGGAAGGAGGTGGGGAGTCTCTCTTGCTCATGTCTACGGCCCCCTGTTGGCGCGGTCGTCATACCCTCTGCTGCCTCTGCTGCTGAGTTTGCCCTCTTTGCGTGCTGGCGTCAGATTTCGTGCTTGCATCTGCTCAGTAACGCCTTCTGCCCTGGACTCATAATCGATCGTGCATCGTGCACAGACACGCACACGGAGCTCAAAATCGGCGAGAGACGGGCCCCACATTCGACGTTACCACCACAGAAGCGTGATGCCACTCACTGTGCAAGCTGCTGATGTCAAGGCCAGTGCCCAGGGGGTCTCCATCGGCATCGAGACCCCCCTCGAGGGGAAGGGGCTAGAAGTCGCTGTCACCGCTGTGCCGAATCACGTTGGCAAGGTGGAGCGCATGCTCCTCACAGACCGGGGGAATCCGTCAGTGCCACCGCCAAATTGGGAGCCACTGAGCAGCTCTGCGCTCTTCGACGAGAGTGGCAAGGTGCGCCCCGATGTGGTGCGCGAGCACCTCAGAAAGGAGGGGTTGCTGCAGGAGGCGGATGCCCTGACGATTATTACCCAGTGTGCCCTGATATGGAAAGACGAGCCCAACGTGCTGCGTCTTGATGGCTCGGTGGCCATCGCTGGCGACATACACGGCCAATTTTTCGATTTACTGAACCTTCTCTCCATTGGCGGCGACCCGTCCCAGCAGAAGTACATCTTCCTGGGCGACTATGTCGACCGCGGGTGCTTCGGCATGGAGGTGATCCTGCTACTCATGTGCTACAAGATCTGCTACCCGAAAACAATGATCATGCTGCGCGGCAACCACGAAAGCCGACACCTCACGGCGTACTTCAACTTCAAACGCGAGGTGCTGTACAAGTACTCCATCGCCGTGTACAACGCCATGATGTCCGCCTTCGATTGCCTGCCGCTTGCATGCATCCTCAACAATCGATTCCTCTGCGTCCACGGGGGCTTGTCGCCGGAGCTGAAGCGGATCTCCGACATTGGCGCCATTCACCGCTTCCGCGAGCCGCCGTCGTCGGGACCGATGTGCGACCTACTCTGGGCAGACCCGCTGGACGAGAAAGAGGAGGACCCTGCGGCGGCGCCGCTGTTCGTGCCCAACACAACCCGCGGCTGCTCTTACGTCTACAGCAACGCTGCCACCTGTAACTTCTTGAAGGAGAACGACCTCATCACAATCATCCGTGGCCACGAGGCCCAGAACGAGGGCTACCACTTGTACAAGAAGACAAGGAAGGGGTTTCCCGCGGTGATTTGCATCTTTTCCGCGCCGAACTACTGCGACACGTACGACAACCGGGCCGCCGTCGTCATGCTGAACCGCAACGTTATGAGCATCCGCCAGTTCAACAGCAGCCTTCACCCCTACTACCTGCCCAACTTCATGAACGCCTTCACTTGGTCGCTGCCCTTCGTGGAGGAGAAGTTGCTCGACTTTGGGATGACCATCCTGCACCCTATTGACGGAAGTGAGGATCATCTGTTTGTGGACGGGGCGGAGGCGGCGGGAGTAGCAACGACGGCCGCACCGACACCGGCGGCAAACACAGACGGCAGCGACGGGAGCGTCCTGGAGCAGCGAGGTGAGAACATTCGCGAGAAGATACTGGCGATGGGGAGGCTCTCCCGCATGTTCCACACCTTGTGCGAAGGAAACGAGAACAGTCTTACACCCAAGGAACTGGCAGGCGGCATACTACCGCAGGGCGGGCTGCCGTGTGGCCCCAGCAGTGTCCAAGCAGGCATTCGCGGCGTCCAGCAATCAAGGAAGACGGACTCCGTCAATGGGCGCCGGCAGGATTCTCCGATCGAGAGCGACTTGGAGCCGCAGCCACGTGCAACGACCCCAGTTCTCAGTGCCACGCCCTCTAGCACCGGCAGCAGGTGAGCCGGACATGGGTGTCTTGACCAGTGCGGTTCGGATCCAACAGATACACGGACATATAGACCCAGCCGACGCGTGCGTGTGCGCGTGTGGTAACGTGCACAGGTGGGGCTACGCGCTGGTTCGTGGTGAGCTGCTTCTCAACCTGTTCTTCGTTCACCCTTCTTTACAGACAAGCTCCATGTGATGCTCGCTGTCTCTCTTCATATAAATCTTGATTGTTGTTCCAGCTTCACTTTCCTTATCACCTCTGCTGCATGTGGCATCACCCAGGCGCGGCCATGTGGGTGTGCATGCACGACTTTAACGCATACGCGGGTGTGCGTGATGGGTACGCTTGTGTGCGACGACGGACGCCGCTGTTCCCCGCACTGACACCGCCCTGTGGTCTCATCAGCCCGCGTACGCCTCCCATTTTTTCCCTTTTTTCCCTTTTCGCTTCGTTTTCATCTCTGTGTGTGTGTGTGTACTGTGCGGTTGCCTCCTCCCTTTCTCCTCTGCCGGTGGTGCCCTTGATTTCTCTGGAATGCATCGAGTTGATGACCGCTACGGTGGTTCGCACGTTCGTGCGTGTGCGGACGGGTCTGGCCCTGCCCACTCTCTGATGGATGGGCAAAGCTGATCGGCCCGCAGGTGGAAGTCGAGGGCAGTGAGTGTTGGCCCTTGGAGTCAGCTGTTTGCGCGCGTGTTTATGAGTGCGGAGGGATTCCTTTCTCTGTTCTTCTTTCCACTGCCTGCTGTGCCTTCACGACGGGCAGAGGTGAGGGAAGAGGCGACACACTTCTCAGTGCGCGGTGGTATCTCAGGGTCCAGTACCACCACCCTAGGTGTTGAGGTCAAACACCCCCACCCGCCCCTCTGACCCTGCCAAATGCCGAGCCACCTCTGGTGATGACAAGGTCAAGTACCAGTGTCATGGGGCAGTGAGAGCGATGTATCACTACTGATGCCGGCGGTCCGTTCCTGGGTGGCGCTGTGTCGGAGCGACCCGCGACCGTGAGCGTGCTTGTGCCATCCATGTGATGGGCGAAGTGCCAGAGTGACTCGACGGTACCTCACCCCCGGCCCTCGCGCTGCCCACTCGTGTGGGGAGTGTCCGGGGCACCGCGAGGGGGATGGACCAGGTGTCGACTGGCACAGTGGGAGCGGCTGTGAGGCGAGCTGCGCGGCAGAGACCGTGCTCGGGTGACTGGGTCGGCTCATTGCTGTCACGCCGTCCTCTGCAGCTTCGCGCCACGCGCTGGGACATGTGACCGGCCGGTTGGCGTGAACTCATGCCTTATTGGAGGATGGTCGCGTTGCAGAAGGAGCCCGATGCTTGATCTTCTGCTCTTCCGCCGCGCTCTTCCATGCATCCCTTTCTCTTCCTTAACTGAGGCACCAACGTTCTGTTCACTTGTGCCGCTTCGTCAGTCTTGCCCTCTGCACCGGCGCACCAATGAGGTGACCAGCATGCACAGCTGCCGAGCGCCTGCAGGAGCGGAGCAGTAAAGCAAGGGGCGGCGGGGTGGCGCAAAGGGTAGAGGATAGTGACGAACTGTGGGCTCGGGGAGGAGGCCGGTTGGACGGACGAGAGGTCGAGGGTTACAGTTTCACGTGTGTGCCTGCCGAAATGATTGTCTCCGTATGCACGCGCATGCTGGAGGTTGTGCACTGACTGCGCCAATGCTCAGCAGCGCATCAGCACGTGAACCACCGGTTATGGGCTTCTTGGCCCCTTAGAGTGCTGCGTGCATGCGCGCATCTCTCTCTGTCCAGCGCCGTCTCTCCATCCGTCCACCAGCAGCGGCAAAACGAACAGCCGTGCAACGCTCTTGACATCGTGTCTTTGCTCCCAATTTAATCAGCGATGAAAGCAGCGCAGATGTGGCTGCTGTTACGGACTTCCTTATCCCTCCTCATGAGGCCCTCGACACGGGCCCGACGAGGTTGGGCGGAGAGGGTGTGTGGCGACGCCTTTGGACGTAGATTGTGCCACTCCGAGTCGGCCGTATTCGCCTCTCATTGCCGTTTGCCTGCGGCTCTTCTCGATGGCAACACAACGACAGTGTTGACCGGCTTGCCGAACCAGCAACGCCAGAGGAGCCGGCGCCAGCTTGCATGGTGCATCGCATGGAAGCGCGGCGTGCCGAGGGGAGGGGGAGCACGCGTGATAGACGCCAGAGACGCGAGGGGATGCGTGCGAATCAGCCCCCAAGGGTGCGTGTGTGCGACATGGGCGGCATCCCCGACGGCGTGCCTGGCGGGCTGATGAGGCACAGGTGCGGGCGGCACGACGAGGGCGCCCCGAGCTGCACCGTCTGGCCCTGCAGACCCCGGTGTGGAGAGTCGCCGCCGGATATTGTTCGAGTGCCGTGGCTGGAAGCCGTGGAGGGAGAGGCACGGCACCCAGGCAGCGTGTGCAGGGCCCCAGAGGGCCGTCGCCTGCAGCTGGCGAACATCCTTCTCGGGCCGATCCGAGATGCGCCTAGACCACCGCCTGTTTGGCCGCACGATGGACGCGGCTGCTTCTGCCGTGGAGCAGGGCGCTGGACGCGGCCGACTTGGATCCAAGGCGTGCAGCCCGCCCCCTTCCCTTTCCTCCCCCGAGGTCCGTGCGGCGCTGATCGCGCGGCAGGTATGCGAGGAGGGGGCGAGGAAGGTCGAGCAGAGCCTGTGCGGCGCGTGACCCAATTCGACGGCAGGCCGGCTCGTCCCGGACGACCCGGACTTGGCCGTGGTGTGACAGAGGTACGGTGGGATGTGGTTGTGCGCGTGTATGCTTGTGGACTTGCTGTTGACTGCGACTCGTAAAAAAAGAATATTCTAGAACAACGGCATGAGCTCTCTGTGGCGTTTTGTTTCCATGTGTGCACAACTCTCGATGGTTTTTTGTTCTGCGGCGGCACGGTTGTCTGACCAGCGCTGCAACGGCGCTCCCCGATACACATAAGGTGTTTGGTTCGGCGGGGGGCTTACATGGGTTGTGAATGCCTTGGTTGCTTCTGGCTGGCTGCCTGATGCTGCACTCTTTTGCTGCCGCTGTTTTCTCTTGACTTATCCAGCTTTAGCATGACCCGATGCCTGGCACCCGCTCACTTGAAACGGTGTCGAAGGCTTTGCGTCGCCGCGCGCAGCTGCAGCGGTGGCAGCGGCAGGCACAACTGTCGTGTGCGTCAGGCACGGCATCGGCTACCGGAAGGACAAGCTGCACCCTGGCGGATCGCGCATTACGACCGCACCAACAGGTGACATCGGCGTCGCGGACGAGCTGGCTTTCTGCGGCGGAATCGAATCTGGAGAGGCCGGAGCTGCATGTGGGTAAAACCCTTCAGCAGGCGTATCAGATGCGGGATAGAGCCCGGTCGTCTCCGCCACTGCAGCGTCGCCTCGCGGAGTATCTGCGCTGCTCCACGAGCAAGGCGGAGGCAGCGGAGGCGTTTTTCCTTGTTGCACGCTCGCATCAGGAGGCGTTGACGCCAGCCACCATTTCCGAGTTCACCAGCACAATGCTGCGACACCACGTAGGTGCGCAGATGGGCGTAAAGACGTATGAGGCGGCGCTCGCGGACGCCGTCGGAGTCGCAGACGAGAGTCCATGGGGTCACGTGGAACCGGGAGAGGCCCGTGCGTTCGCTCTCTATCAGGCGCGCCGCCTCGAGCGGTACGCTGTGAGGGGCACATCGTTTCAAGTGCAGCTCGGTCGGACGCTGGAGGGCGCAGACAACGCCGTGGTCGCCCTTACGGAGCACCAAATGCGCAAAAACACCGCCTCGGCCAGTGCGCTACCCGTGTCATGCGACACCCTTGTCGAGCTCGTTCACCTCGACGTGTCGTGGTCCACCGCGCTGCAGGTGTACACGTACGCAAAGGAGGTGACCCGCGTCGACCCACCTGCTGACATGGCGGCACGCTTGATGGGGCTCATGACGGGGTACAAGACGAACGCCCTTGGCTCGCGCCCGTGGGAGATGGCGCTGGAGCTGTACGACAGACTGCTAGAAAGCGGCTACGATGTACCGCTGGATGCCCACACAGCTGCCCTAGACGCCGTGTGGCGCAGTGGAGAGAGTTTTGTGAAGCCGCACCACTCCTTGTCCCCCACTGATCGAGATTGCATGTGGAATGCCCTGGTGCGCATCCGCGAGCGTGTGCCAGATGCGCAGGTGACGGGCGACGCCGGGTGCCGCTTCTCCGAGGCTCTCATCAAGGCAGCGGGAGCAGCAGGACGGTGGGAGGCGGCCTTGCAACTTCTCAGTGACATGGACGTCACATTGGCCGCCACCTCGCATCGTCTGTTGGTGCCCACCGCCGAATCTTTTCTGTTTGCGATGGCGTCGTGCAACGCCGCGCACAACGCCGCCCATGCCGGCGCCCTGTACGAGACGTTCAGTGCGTTCTACACGCTGCGCAGTGCTCACCCCGAGGCGCTGCTGGCGTACTTGCAGTCGCTTCGAAATGTGGAGCACCTGTCGGCCCATATCGGGCCGCAAGTGGAGGGGCTTGTGATGGATGGCAACGGACTGGATCGGCCGTGCTGCGTGGTGTGCCTGCAGCTCCTGTCGAGCCAGCGTGTGCACACGAAGCAGGCGGCGAAGTGGAGGATCGCACAGAGGCTGCTGCAGATGTACGACAGCAACCCGTGGCCGCAGCAGCCGCCGGTGCGAAAGGCAGAGCTACAGACAGTGTTTCGCTGCTGTCACCTCATCGCGGCAAGTTCCGCTAACGACGCGAAAGTGTCCGCTTCTGCGGTGGCGCCCTGCTCGCTGCTCACCGAACTGCGCGTGTATCTGGTCTCTGTGTTTGGGCGCGACTCCTGCGAGTGCCAGTGGCTTGACGACACCGAGGTTTACTCACTTCTCACCACACACAGCTGGGAGTGCGCCCTTTCCATTTACCAGCGGCAGGTGACGCAGCGCCCACCAGCTCGCGTGACGGACCTCCCCATCCCGCTGCGCCAGGTGCGCCACATGTTCGCGCAGACGCTGCTGCGCTGCTTCCGTGCTTCAACCGATGAGGAAGGGGAGAGGGACAAGTTCCTCCTGGACGAGGAGCGAGAGGCGCAGGAGAGGGAGAAGACGGTCGACATTTTGGCATTCGCCGTGCGCACCGTCCGGGAGGTGTACGCGGGCACGGGCGACACAGTATCCCTCGGTATCGTTGCGGAGCTGTTACTCCACCAAGCTTTGCACGCGCCGCGTGCACGCGAGCGCCAGCAGTTGGCGCTGGACGCGATGCGAGAGCTGTCGTGTGGCTTGGCCAGCGCCGTGACCCCGCGGCTGATTGACCTCGTCGCGCAGGCCCTCTCCCTCACGGAGGAGCATGTCCACAGCGTCCTCGTTGACGGCAGTCCGCAGCTGCGTGCAAAGGCGTTGGAGCGGGAGGGACATCGACGCATACGCTCGAGCGGCTGCCTCGAGAAGATTTTCATGTGATAACACACCATGGGTGCGGCGTGCTCGAGCGGGGCTGCTGTTGCGCATTGAGGCAAGGGCAGAAAATGTGCAGGAGTGCACGTGCATGCGCATGTGTGTGTGTGGGAGGGGGGGTGCAGGGGCTCTTAACTTTCCTCCTCGTGTGTGCGAGTGCGCCCCCTTTTGGCCTGCCGCTGGCACGAGGCCCACCTCTCTCGCGTCTCTCGCCACCTTCTCTCTTTCTCACCAATCGACGTAAGCCGTGCGTCTGCTGACACGGGGGGATGTGCGAGAGCGCGCATGATGAGTGACCGCTTCAGGCAAAGAGACGCGAGATGCGCGGTAACCAAGCGGCCAATGTTGTCGCTTGCCTCTCTCGGGTGTGCCCCCCTCCCCCGTCCCTGCCCTCGTCCTGCCTCTTGCATGCGGACTCTTCACACGTGTACGGGGAGCTTAAGGTGAAGGCCACACGTAACGATTCGGCAGCAGACCGAGAGAGACACAAATCCGCCTCTCGCGGCCCGCGGGCGCAGAGGTCGAGAAGGGAGGTTGACGGTGCGCCTCGTACCAGGTCGCAAGCGAGGAGAAGCAGGTGCTGGACAAAGGCATGACGTTGCCAATCTTGTGAGGCCGCCTCCCTCTGTCGTGCACTGGAGCGTCGTAACCTGCTGCCGTTTGTGATGGCGTTGTTGCACCCGCCAATGCACGCCTGCAAGTCGCACTTTGCTGCCACTGAAGTCATCTCGCGATGGTCACTCGACTGTAACCCGATCGCGATCCCATTTCTCCACACTCTCGATGCTCGTTAATAACACAGCACGAAACGCTTGTGTGTGCCCGTTGCTCTGAGCGGCTCCTGCGGCCGCGTACCCCGGCTCACATTTTCTTTACCAGCTTTGTGCTCTTGCCGTTCTTCTAGTCGAAAAACTGCAAGGGCGCGCGACAGTGGCGGCGGTCCATCGTCGCAGATCTCGCGTCCATCGCTTCCTGCGTTGCTGCTGTTTGGTAACGGCACGCCGAGGTGACTTTTCTCACATCCGGCGGTTTTGTTCACTTGCTTCGCTCCTTCCGGTCCTCGTCCCCGCTCTCCCTCCGTCACCGTGATGGAGCCGCGGATGCACCCCTCTGAGCTGTTCACAGAGCCCCCTAAAACGCCAGCCGGCGTTCTGCAGGATTTGTGAGTGATGTGTGCTACTGGAAGAGGCCCAGTTGCTAGGCAGACACTGGCTTCTGGCGTCCCCGGCGGACGTCTTCAGCCCCAGCCTCCCATTCTCTGTGGCTCTGTTGACCTCTCGCTGCGCGGCTTCGCGCTCTCTCCAGAGCTGCAGCGCGCAAAGGCGGCATGCTGTCCTGTGGGAGATGAATTTCATTGTGCGCAGCGGCGACACAGGGGACGCACGCACGTGCCGAAACGCCTCAGGTGCAGCTGGAGGATGTGAGCCGGTGCGGCGGTGACGATGGCTCTGCTGCGTGCGCAGGGAAGACAACCGGTGTAAAACGGCGACCACCACGGCGGCTTCTTTCTGCGCCTTTGTGCGTCACAGGTGCCATCTGTGGGCTCTGATGAGAGGCTGCTGAAGTCCGCGCGCATGCATCTGCGTTGGCGTGTTTTCGTGCACCCCCTCTCCCCAATCGAGGAGCCTCGGGTCTGGCTTTCTGTCTCTCTCCGTCCCTACACTCTCGCATGGCTCTTGCGCGTCACACGCAAGCCCGACCCCCATTGGGTGTGCTACCAGCCACTGCATAGTGGAGGCGGCGAGACACACACACACACAGACACAAGACGCACACGAAATGAAAGCCAAGTCCACTCTGAGCAAGAATCGTGAGAGAACGTAAACTGCATGTGCGCGCCTCATCTTCCTCTTCTCCTCCGCTTCACGCGCCCCTCTCTCCATCTGCAGAACTGTGCCTAGCCTCCCTCTCTCCCAGTCCTCTGTGCCTCGCCCGCCACTGCCTCTTCCCTGCTCTGCGAACTCCGCGTCTCCTGCCCTGCTGCCCCCCTCCTCACCGACACATCATATCGCCCTTTTCGTCTTGCCGCTGGCGTCTCGCTCTCCATCGCCCCCTTCACACGCATCCGCCCATATAGATCGACGCTCTCTCTTCCTTTGTTCGTGTCACCGCCGCCACTCCCTCGACCGCTTTACCAACGACGACGACGGCAACCACGGCACTGCTCTCTGCATTCACCGCTTCGCTTCACTCCCACCTCTCACCCTTTCCGCTCTCTTTCTCTCCGTCGTCCTCCTCGTCGTCAGCTGTCATACCCGCCCGCCACGGCTCTACCACGCGCTCACGTGCACGCATTGCACACGCGTGATAACCCCCCAAAGAACGGCATTTGGCTGTCGCGTGCTCTCTCCCGTGTTCCCCCCATCCCCATCCCGCCATTCGTGCACGCGCGCAGCAACTCGTCCGTTTCTTTTTCCAGCGAAAATGGTCACGACGGTCAAGGTTGAGATTCCGCGCGAGAGCATTATGAAGCCGTCGTACATGGACGACGTCTACCTGCTCAACCAGTTCGACGGCGTCAATGACAATCCGCCGGAGGACGGCCTGCCACTGCGCAAGTGGATCCTGCGCGAGGTCCACGATACGCTCGCGAAGAATCCCAGGAAGACGGAGGTTATTGTGAAGCTCAAGTCGGACAAGAGTGCCCGCACCGAGTTTGCTGTCGCCATCGTCGGCGATTACGTCCCCAACTACCTCCAGCAGAGCTGAAGGGCCGCCGCTGGCTGTAGCGCAGCAGGAGAAAAAGAGTGGATAGGGTGAAGGCCAATCAAGACCTGAAAGCTGCGAGCGCACGTGTGTGTGTGTCTAGAATGAGCGCCCGAGGAGCGGTGACACGTCGCCACGAAGCTGCGCGCTTCTTCATCACCCAAAAAATGAATTCGGTGTTGTGGTGAGGGCTCCCTTTTGCACGACGGTGCGGTCTTTGTCTTGCCTTTGGATGCCGGTGTGTAGCGGTGGTGAGCACTGCCGGTATGTCTTCCAGGCGCGGCCGTGCGAGTAGGTGGGGGCCTGACGCACTCTCCGCAACTGTGAGCGGAGAGTCAGGTGTGAAAGGTGCATCGGGACGGGAAAGAGTCGGCGTCTGGATACGGCTATCGCAATGTACTCTTCCTAGCTTCTCTGCTGTTTTCTCTTCCCAAGTCGCGCGTGTCGTTTCGTGCTCCATAAAGGGCACGATGCGGCGATACGAGCGCGCACTTCGCGTCTTTGGCTGCGCTGCAGCATTTTATGCTACGCAGCCTCGCTTTGTACTATCCTGTTTCTCTTTCATGTGCATCCGTGCGACTGTGAAGGCGGTGGAGGGCTACAGTGGGAGTCTTACAGTGGTTTCGCTCTCATTCTCTCTCTCACGCTGTCTGAGCCCTTCCCGTCTTCGCCTCCACCCACCATCAGCGTTGCCCGCAGCGCATGTATATCTGCTTCGCGTTCCTCTTCACCTCTACTTTGCTAGCGTTCGCTGTCTGTCTGTCTAGTCAAGGACGGTGGCCGCGCGTCTGTCCTTCTTTTCCGGGCTTGTTTCTATGTTTTTCTAGTTTCCCTCCCTGTAGGTGTGCACTCGTGGAAGCCGACATGTGCGCAGGTGCACACACACAGACAACCAGCTGTGAGAGAAGTGCGAGGGAGGTGTGCTCTTCTGCGAATCAGGAGATGGTGGTGGTGGTGTGGCGGGGTGCAAGCGCACACCTACATGGCGCACGCCTCTCGACGTCTCGGATGCCAGCGTGCTCGGAAAGGTGTATCAGGCTCGCACGCACGCTCGTTTACGGGAGCTCACACGACGCACCTGTGCACATGGTCTCTCCGTGGATGCTATTTCTCTGTTACTTTGTCAGTGCTTGTCAACACGTTAGGATGCAGGCGAAACACATACAGATAATGCGTCCCGCTCAGGCGAGAGTGCACATCACGGGCAAACTGCCCTCCTTCCCTCCCTCCCACCAACAAGGCACACACCCACACAAGCATGTATATATGTATATATATATATGCGCAAGCGTGGAGGGGCTGCATCTACTCAGCACACGGCAGGAGAAAACCTGTAAAGGACATGTATTCATGGCACATGAGCCGATGGGAAAGCGCTGCGGACGACACAACTGACTTTTATGAACACACTCTCTCACCGGAAGAGCGTCGTCGGCCCTTTGCGGGTGCACCATCATAAACCGCCGTTGCTTGACAGCCTTCCATATCTCTCTCCACCGTCACCTATAACCACGACATCACCCGCAGCGTGCTTGCATCTCCTCAGGAACCTCACCGGACGTATAATTACGTCCACCGAGGCCTGATATTGCGAGCATGGTAACGCTTCTTGTGTTCCTTTCACCAGTTTAGTTGCTCGAGCCCACGTACTGTGCGCCGTGCTCTCCGTTTCGCCATGCCGCCGCGCACCTCCACCCTTGCCTACGAAGGTGAGTCATACTGGATGATGTGCTTACGCGAGTACGTCATACCTGGTGTCGTGTTCATCGCTATGCTGTACTACCTTATCGCCCATGTCTTTGTGCCCATGCGTCGCATTATCCGCCCAACTCATCAGTCTCCCGAGGGAGTAATGGATGCACAAGACGGTGGCGAAGCGGTCAGGAGTGATCATGTTTCGGCACCACTGTGCTCAAAGGCGAAGAAGAGAGCGTAGCGTGCGATAGATGTCGCGTGTACGCGTTCGCGTTTCTCACTATCATGCCGTATGTATCCACCGGGGAGAAGTAGAGGAGCGCCGGCGTGTCAGTGACGTGATGCTGTCCGTCGGTGTGGCAATATCTGTGTGTGTGTGCTCCGTGCCATTTGGTATCACAGCTTCTTCACCGTGGCGTCTCTGGCGGATTCTTCTTCACACCTCGTACACCCCTCCGTACCTGAGCATTGGGCAAGAGTCGCGCCGCCACAGCCACAGCCATTCATCTGATGCGCAGACAATGAGGAGAATCACATACTCACGAACCGGACAAGTCCACGAGAGCGGTGACGGGGGAGGGCAGCGAGGTGTTCCAGGTAGCGCTGCATTAAATAGTGTGCGCATGACTCTCTCAGTGAGCACACCGGATCGTTACCATAACACATTCAGTGACTCCCTCTGACTTGCTCTGTCGGTCTGTCTCTGTCGCCTACAACACCGTCGTGGCGCTGCTCTCATCTTGCTCTTTTCTCATCCACGCTCCGCAGCGCATCATATCAAGGAGTGAAGTGCATTGTGTCGCCCGCTCTTGGAAAGATGTCTTTGTGTGCATTCTCCCGTGCCAGTATTGTAGTGCTCCCCTCCCTCGAGTACGTGTGCGTGCAGCCCTCCGCATGTTGGATGCGAGAGACGTACGGCCGGCACATCCCTCCCTCCCCCTCCTCCGGTGGCTCTATCGGTTGGCGGAAACACCACTGCGACCGTCGCCACAAGGCTGGCTGTTGAGCCTGTTCTCTCATCGTTCAAGCAGAGCATTGCATTTGTTTCTCTCTGTCTGCATTTTTGAGCGCGCGCGACGGTGGCGGTGCATACACGCACTTCCCCCTGCTTTCTCTTGTTGCCAACTCAACCGTCGTCTCTTCTCACGCCGCTGTCCTCTGGTTCGCATGTTGTGATACTGCTGCACTCCTCTCTTGGCGCCCGCCCCGTCTCTGGAGCGCAATCAAATTGCATTCACCGCTCAGCTGCTCGATCGCGCACACCCCCGCTCTGCACAGGCGGCCTCCATCCCACGCCTGTCACAGCTCTGCATACGTGTTCACGTCCGCCAAGCACCCGCTCCCCCCGTTTCCGCCCTCTCCACAGGAGCGCAGCGAGACACCAGCCAAAATGACGGACGCGCTTGCGAAGCCAATCCGGGTGTGCGTGCTGGCCTGCTCCTACGAGGGCTCTGACAGCGAACTGAAGGCATACGAAGGAGATCTGATCCAGACGCCGCAGAACTATTTCTGCTCCAAGGATGCGCAGTGTACATTCCACCTCGAGCTGATCAAGAAGGCAACCGCGTACCGCCAGATACGGCAGCTTGTCATGTCCGGCAAGTTCGACGTCTTCTACAACCAGTGCGATGGCGCTAAGGACGAGGACCGCGCCGGTGTTGAGGTGGTGGAGGCGCTGGAGGAGTTTAAGGTACCGCACACCGGGGCCATATCCAAGTACTACGAGATGTCGAAGCCGGATATGAAGCTGGTGGCGTACTATTACAACATCGCAACCGCCAACTACGCCGTGCTGGAGCTAGGCGATGACATAGAGAGTCTGTGTGGTAAACTTCAGTTCCCTTGCATCGTCAAGCACATCTCTGGCTACAGCAGTGTCGGGATGGACAAGAGCTGCAAGGTGTACGACATGGCGCGGTTGGTGGACCGGGCGACACGCTTCATGGCAGAATACCAGTTTGCGCTGGTCGAGGAGTTTGTCAGCGGCGACGAGGCGACGATTCTCGCCTGCAACGACTCTACCCAGCCGGAGGGGGTGCGGGTGTTCCCGCCCGTGCAGGTCACCTTCCCTGAGGGCGAGGACTTCAAGCACTTTCAGCTCAAGTGGGCTTCGTACGAGGGGATGAAGTGGACGCAGGTGCCCCAGGAGGATCCGGCGATGCAGGACATGATCGACATCGCCCGCTCCGCCTTCAAGCGCATGATGGGCGGCATCGGGTACGGCCGCATCGACGTCCGCATTGACCGCCAGAACCACAACAAAGTTGTCTTTCTGGAGATCAACCCCAACTGCGGCATCATGTACCCGTACGGCCAGGAGGGGTCGGCGGACTGGATCTTGCGACTCAACAAGGGCTTTCAGCAGCGCGAGTTTGCCATGCTGCAGATCCGTGAGGCGATTGCGCGCTGTCAACGGGAGCGGCTCTTGTACGTCCGTCGCTTCGACCCGGTGCGCGGCTACCACCTGCGTGCGGCGGAGGACATCAGCATTGGCACGATCATCTTCCAAGACGAGTGCCGTCCCGTGCGGCTGTGCACCAAGCCGTACGCGCTAGAGCACTTTTCAAAGGCGGACTACGTAGACTTCCAGCACAACGCCTGGCCGATCGGGCGCGACGGGCACTACTACGCGCTGTGGGACCACGACCCAGCCCAGTGGCGTGCCTTCAACCACTCCTGCGAGCCCAACATGTCCTTTGCGGCGATGCGGTCGCTGGACGTCGTGGCGCTGCGCAATATTCCCAAAGGCGAGGAGCTGACAATGGACTACCGACAGTTCATGGACGCTACCATGCCTGGGTTCCACTGTAACTGCGGCACCGAGAAGTGTGAAGGGTTCGTGTCACCAGGCTCCCTCGCTGACTCGCCAACGACGAAGATTGCGAACCAGCACACGGTGGCACTGCACCACGCTATAGCCATGAAGCTGAACCCCATCTAGATGGGTTTGTGCTCTCCGCCTACTCCTTGCCTTTATCGTATCCGCGCAGACGCGTGCGCACCTGTGTACGGGGTCTGTGCCTCTTTCTGTGTCCATATCCGCGTATGGTCTGTTGTTTCGGTGTTTCATTTCCCCTGCGTGAGTGCGCGTGCATTCCACTCCTCCTCCTGTGTTTTTCTCTCCCCCTGCTTGCGCCTGTGTGTGCGAGTGATTTCGCGGTTTCGAAGAGGACGGGTGACTGGCGGTGGCAGCGTGGAGCGCAGACGGTGCGCCGCCAACCCCAGCTTGCATGGTGCATCGCATGGAAGCGCGGCGTGCCGAGGGGAGGGGGAGCACGCGTGATAGACGCCAGAGACGCGAGGGGATGCGTGCGAATCAGCCCCCAAGGGTGCGTGTGTGCGACATGGGCGGCATCCCCGACGGCGTGCCTGGCGGGCTGATGAGGCACAGGTGCGGGCGGCACGACGAGGGCGCCCCGAGCTGCACCGTCTGGCCCTGCAGACCCCGGTGTGGAGAGTCGCCGCCGGATATTGTTCGAGTGCCGTGGCTGGAAGCCGTGGAGGGAGAGGCACGGCACCCAGGCAGCGTGTGCAGGGCCCCAGAGGGCCGTCGCCTGCAGCTGGCGAACATCCTTCTCGGGCCGATCCGAGATGCGCCTAGACCACCGCCTGTTTGGCCGCACGATGGACGCGGCTGCTTCTGCCGTGGAGCAGGGCGCTGGACGCGGCCGACTTGGATCCAAGGCGTGCAGCCCGCCCCCTTCCCTTTCCTCCCCCGAGGTCCGTGCGGCGCTGATCGCGCGGCAGGTATGCGAGGAGGGGGCGAGGAAGGTCGAGCAGAGCCTGTGCGGCGCGTGACCCAATTCGACGGCAGGCCGGCTCGTCCCGGACGACCCGGACTTGGCCGTGGTGTGACAGAGGTACGGTGGGATGTGGTTGTGCGCGTGTATGCTTGTGGACGTCTTGTTGGATGCGACGCGCTGTAGGTGAGCATTACGTTTCAGGGCTCTCGTTCTCTCTGGTCAGATGTTGGTTGGTGGCCCATCGGCGTGGAATGGATGCAGTGTGGATGATGGCACAGAAAACGTTGTTTCCTGTGTGCACCGACATGAATGTGGTGAGCGTGTGGGTCGATGTTGTTCATAGAAGTCACTAGCGACCGATAAAGCGAAAAAGAGGAGAAATCAGGCTGTGTCACAGCTGCATAGACCGACTTCGGAATCCGGTGAAACTGTGTGCGCGTTGAGGGCAGCGGGTGTGGCGATATAGTGTCCCTCCTATGCTGTTTAGCGTTGTCCGTCAGCGCTGCTCTTGCTCTCCTCATGCACGTCCGTATACTGCTATCAAAGATGGGCAAACCTGTCCTGCTTTCGCATCTGTCGCGATGCCCCCCTCTGTCGGTTCCTGCCTTGTATCTCGCTGCAACCGCGTCCTCTGTCCGACCCGTGCAAAGGAATCAACAGCGGCCATTCTGTATGGCGTGGTCGTTGCGCACACCGGTCGGCCGAAAACAGTTTTGATAAGGCTTGTGGGTGGGGAAAGGGGCAGTGATCAGAGAGAGAGGGGGGACTCGTGCGGCAGGAGAGAGCGGAGAGCGACATGATTTGAATGGGCTCCTCTTCATAGATACTTTCGTGGGTTTTTTTCTGCTGAGTGAATGGTCATCGCTTCCGTGCTTGTGCCGTGGGTGTGTCACGGCTTACTCAGTCCACAGCCACCTTAATCAGTGGATGGGGAGTATCGTGGGGAAGGAAGCGATGGGGAAGGCAGGCACCCTGACGTCTACGGAAGCATCGACACACGCAACCTTTATACCGACGTGGGGGAGGTGTGCGGAAAGGTGCCCTCCTTCACCCCAGCTTACACAGATATAGATGGATGGACACGTAAGGAAATATAAGGCGAAAGAAGAGCGAGGAGAGGTGGCGATGGTGCGCTGATACACACGCGATGTCGCCTTCATAGACTCGCAGCTCCAACAACTTCGCTGGCGGCGCCCTTGGCGCTCACTTCATCGGGATAGAAAGGATAGGGGTAGATGCACCACTGCTGCTGAGAAACCTCCTTCGCATGGCGGGAGCAAATCTCTTCTTCACCCCCTGCCCTCTATCCTCGTCTGCGGTGCACGCAAAACCGTGTTGTGTCCTTGATCACCGCCACCCTCTCTCTTTTCCTCGGTCTCTCATACCAATGCGGTGCGGTCACATGTGCCTGCAACACCGACCCACCCACACACACACCAGAGCGGGGGTTGTTCCCACAGCCGCCATCTTTCATTTTAACGGTTTCCTCGCGCTTTCACCTCTCCGCCGTCTCCGCCGCCAGCGCCTCGGGTGCGGGAGTGCTTCAGCAGCGCAGCACCTTTGCTCACAGAGGAAGTCAGCGAAAAAAAAGGTTGCCTGCATCAGCACTGCGCGCATATGGCGACCCCTGTCACGGATCCGCCGAAGATCATCGGCCGCGAGCTTCACCTCGACCGCCTCATCGGCAGCGGTGGCTTCGGCGAAGTGTATTTGGCTGTTCGCACGAAGCTGGCAACGAATCCAAAGCACAACTTCACGTTCCCAGCGGAGTGCGTCGTCAAGGTGATGCGACGTGGGCTCTGCACGGAGGAAGATGTTGCCGCCATGAATCGCGAGGTGGCAACGCTGAGCTCAATGGACCATCCGTACATTGTCCCCTACATTGGCGCTTGGGTGGAGGCGGCGCGCGGCAAGTTCTTTGGCTGCTATTGTCTGGCCATGAAATACTGCGAAGGTGGTGACCTGCACGGGTTCATTGCGCAATGTATCAAGGTTCACCGCCTGCCTCCTGTTGACGTTGCTGTGCGCATCATGGCGCAAGTCTTCTCCGCCCTCAACTACAGCCACTCACGCCGACTTATCCACCGCGATATCAAGCCAGGTAATGTGTTTCTGACGCTTCAGAAGAGCGGGATGCCGGACAAGGCAATGGTGGGCGACTACGGTCTTGTGCGCTCACTCGAGGTGACGCGGCAGCTGGTAAAGACGCGCGTGGGGACGCCGACGTACATTTCACCCGAGATTGCCGCTGGCGAGGCGTACAGCACCAAGACGGACATCTTTTCTGCAGGCACCATGTTCTACGAGCTGCTTTCGCTGCATCGTCCGTTCTGGAAGCGGATGATGACAGACCAGCAGCTGTTTCGAGAGGTCCTGCATCGCGATCCGATGCCGCAGTTTCGTGCGTACACCAGCTCTGTCTACGGCACTGCACTGGCCGACGTGATTGAGGCGTGTCTTAAAAAGCATGAGGAAAGCAGGGCGACCGCCTACGACGTTCTTGTCCGCCTGATCTCGCCGATCACTGCGTACGTGCTCAAATACGCCATTCCAGTGTACCCGGAAAAGGACGCGTTGGCGACGTCTTCGCCGCCGCGCCCGCCTGCCGCCTCTTCCGCGCCCAACTGCCACGCGTCCGCAGCGGATGTGGATGCGGATGGAGAAGCTGCCACGGCGCGTCAACGCCTAGAGCGTCTGTTCCTTGTCCGCAAAGGTGCCGCAGTGGGTGCCAGGCTCACGCGTCTGCTGTCGCACAATGCTGAGCTCCTCTTCCAAGTGCGCGTCCTGGTCGCCTGCCGCAGTGAGAATACTGACCATCTCGAGAATGGCTTGGCGGAGCTGCTCTGGGCGTTTCCAGACGCAGAGGTACCCTTTCAGGAAGTAATCGATTTGGTCATGAGTGACTACCGCCAACTCGCGGAGTAAGGGTGGCTGAGGGACCCTAGCTCTGCCTGCTGGTCCCCTCACGCTTTTCCGACAAGAGGTGCATATGCGTGTGAGGCCACCATCTTTGCAGATCATACGGAGGTGTGCTGGCGTCCGACCATCACGTCCTCTGCAGCTGTCCGTGGGGACCGCGCGCTTTCCTCTTCCGTTGTCAGCTCACTGTCGCCTACCCTCCTTTTGTCTCTCGCCTCTCTCTCTCCAACGTTTGGCTTTACTCTCGCCTGACTGCCATTAATCTTGCCCCCTCCCCTCCCCCTCCCCCTCCCTGTGTACCCTTCGCTTCTCCTTCCCCGCTCTCCACCTCGTTTCTTGCCTGCTGCTTGTTCTGTGACTCCAGTCGCCATGTCTCCGTCGCCGCCGTGTGCTGGTGCGTTGCATATGGGACTTGTCGGTGCCTGTGTGCGGGCAGTGGTGGGCACGCACCCGCATGGGCATCGACAAGTCAATGGGACCGGGCAGACACACATCGAAGGGCAGCGCACTTCCGTTTCTTCTCTTGTCCGCTATTCCTCTTTGCTGTTGTTTCTCCATTCTCCGCTGCTGACTATCCGCCCTACGCCACCCACTCGTTCGCCCGTTGTACCCCAAGTTGGCTGAGCAGCGCGCACCTCTCTACATATACATCTATAACTATATATATATATACATGTCTTCGAGGCATGACCTTTACGGCGGCACACCACGCTTTCGTTCCCTCACCCCTGCTATGCCCTCCCTGTGACCCGCCCGTAACGTCCACCGTCTCTCTGTCCCCTTTCCTGCTTGCACTGCCTCGCCATCATTCTTCTTTTCTCGTGTTCGCCACTTTGCTTCTCACTCTGCTCCCTACTCCTGTATCCTCTGTCTGCGTGTCCGTGCATCCCTTGGCTGCCGCCTTCCTCCCCCCTCCTCCCACCTGTCGCCCACTCTTCACAATGGGAGCCGACCCAAACGGGCATAGGCGTGGCAGACGAAGCTGACCCCAGTCAAAGTGAAGCGGTGCCGATGACGGTGGCAACGGTGGAGGCGGTGGCGGCCCAACTGGTCTCGTGACGAAAACCAAGCAGCTAATGGGGAGTTGCTTCCCATTGAACACCTGTGGTGTTGGCATCACTGGCAGGAGTGCGGCTGTCCGCCGTCAAACGGGACGCTACGATGTCCCCACGGTGGTGTGCAGCGAGGGCAATCGGAAACGACGCGCCGGTGCCAGCTGCACATCATGAGTGACATGCAGGAACTGCATTACTACCTCTCTTTGCTTTCCTACTCTCTCTCTCGTGTCATCTGCGTCACTCTCGCCTTTTCTCCTTCTTGTTGATGGTGCGCACGTCTTCTCGACTCCGAGCCCCGTCAGACCGAAAGGTCGAACACCCGCGCAAGCTTTTCCCCTATTGCTTTTCTACCAGTCATCATGTCTTCGATTGCTGCCAAGCAGGTGCATCGCCAGCAGTTGCTGCAGCCACGCCTGGCGCTCCCGGCAGGTCGTACCGTCTCTCTTGAGGAGGGGCGACGTCTCGCCAAATTCGTGCACGATGAGGAGGATCGGTTGCAATCTGAAGCAACGCACCTGCTGGAGGTTAAGGAGGCGAGCCCTGTCGTGCTGGAGGAGAACGTCTCGAAGCGCATTTTGCTTCTTCGCCAGAAGCAGAACAGCAAGGCGAACGTGAAGGCGGCAGTCGCGTATGCAAATCGACTGCATCGCAAGTCTGCCGTCCAGGCAGAGGATGTGGCCAAGATGCGCGAGGCAGCCTCGCGAGTGCTGCGACCCTCCTCCAGCATTGACAGTGCCGGCCTGAAGCAGCGGCGCCAACGAGTAGAGCAGACAAAGAAGCAGCGGCCGCCGAGACAGGGAAAGAAGAGGCATTGATGCTGTCGTGTGTCTTTTCCTCCGCGTGATGTGTGGCGTCCTCCGACTTTAGGATGCTGACGTTGGTGTGCGGTGCGACGAGAGGTGTAATCAGCGGCGGTCAGGCGATGAGGGGCGGTGGCTCACCAAAGCCGAGGGTGTGCATGTGTCTGTCAGCAAAATGCCCGGCCATGTGCGGTTACGCGCATCTACGTCGTGTGTATCGGGCGTGCAAGGGGGCGGCTCAAACGAAACTGATACGGAGGCACTGCGCAGCCAGCCGATCTCTCTATCTCTGTCGACACCGCTTGCTCTGCCATCCGAAGGCGCGCCACCACCACCTCCTTCCCAATTCACCTTTACGGTGTATTGCTCCTGCTTGCGTACTTGCAGTGGTGTGAGCTTGCTCTTCCCGTTGCCGTCAAGTGCGCACCGGCGGATGAGTGCGGTGTCTCTCTTCTCGTTTCTCTCTCTTCGTGTAAAGCCACCTCGGCTAACGGTATGTGCTCGTTATCGCTGCCACTCCTCGCGGAGATAATGTGTGTCTCTCGGTGTCACTGTGTGCCTGTGTGTGCTAAGCGACCCGCACACTGATCGGACCTGAAGGCGTCGTGCTAACGAGGGCAAGCGTGAACGGAAAACGATCACGCATCGAGAAGGCAGGCGAGAAAGGCGCTCCTCTCGATGTGCCCTAGGGGGACAATCATGAGTCCACACCACGTCAACAGGGCATCGCTTTCTCACCAGGATCTCGGTAGGAGCTGTAGGTACGTTGGACAGACCTTGTGAGGCAGGAGAGAGGGGATGGGGGCGTGCGTACCTCGACAGCGTCACTGCTGACATCGACTTGAAGGCGAACCACTTCTCTTTTCCGCTTCTCCTTGCTTCACCAGGCGGCGTTGTTTTGTCCGCGCTCGCCTTGGACGCTCAGCGCGGACAACTCGACTTTACCAGCAGCTGTGCTGGTTTCCTCTCGCCGATGTCTCCACCTTGCCAGGCCTTGCTCTTGTGGTTTTGCCCACGCCCCGTATGATCGTGCGCCCTCTTCTTCACCTCTTACCATTTCCCTCGCTCTCTCGACCCTCGGCGACGGCTCCCACACCTCCCTGTCTTCCATTTTTCTCAACCAACTTACATTGAAACACCAACGCTTCCTGTGGCCCCTCAATCTTCAGCTGCTCACGCATTCATCAGTTATCATCATCTGCATCATAGACCAGTTCATTCACATCTTTCTTTTGCTTCTCGCGCGCTCTCAGCTTTGATTTCTACGACATACCTGTTCGCGCACATCAACAGCTGTAGCGCATTTTTCAGTCAGCGAAGCCCTCTAGTTTCCGCTCCTCTAGTAAGCGCCATCGCCTCCGTCTCTCCGTCTTTCTGTCTCTCTGCCCGCTCATTCAGACGTGGTGATTGCCTCGGCGCCGAGGTGTGCCTACCGCCATTCCTGCCTTCTATGCATCAGCATCGCTTCCGTTTTCTCCCTCTTATTTTGTTTCACTGCGTGTTCGCCGCTGTCGCTGTATTTCGCCTCACCACTCTCCTTCGACTGTTCGCCTATATACCTCTGCTGCTGCTTTCCCTGTTCCCGCCTCGGCCCAGTTCTTCCGTGTGTTTGTGTGTGCTTGCGCTTGCACTTGTGCTAGCAGTCACCCCTTTCTCCATATCCGTTCTCCCCGGATCGCCGGCCTCCGTCGTAGCTATCTCTTCTCCCTCTTTCTTCTCCTGGGGAGCGGCTGCTGTTCCATTTCCAGCGCGTACTCGAGCCCGCACTCAGCACACCCACGCAAACACCCGAACCTACAACGCTGATTGATTGATCTGCAGCATCAGCATCTCGAGTACCGCGACACGATCGAAAAAGAAAACATGGTGCCCTACAGCCAATGCCTGACGACGGCGCTCTTCCTGAGCACGCTGAACTTCACGAATGTGTCGATCCCAGGCTTTAACGAGAGCCTCTTGGGAATCAGCGCCTTCAATCTCACGTGCTTCGATGTGTACATGAGCGGCTTCGGCACCAGCTGGATGTCCACCACATCGTACGCTGGCATCACTGACGGCGGCAGGATTCGCTGCCGCACAGATTTGAAGGCGTTCGCCTATTCGGGAGCTGTGTATGCCGATCTGATGGTGCACCCAGGTGAGGTGCTACTTTCGCGCACGATCGAGCAACCCGAGTCTCCTAGCATGTGCATCACGAACGCTTCTTCTATCACGGATTGCCACGTGAACGTCTCGGTCGTGAGTCTCCACGCTGATCCTCCAAGCAGCCTGATTGATGTCATCCTGGAACAGGCGAAATCGTACGTGAATAATCATGCCAGCGATTACGTCTGCAAGGTGTTGGTGCCTCGGGGAGAGGCCAGCATCCTGAATAGCACGTACCCCTATACCCCCGAACGGAAAAACGAAAGCCGCAAGATTCTTCCCGTCAGTGAATCACCGCTGCTACGTGCGTTGATGGTCATCCTTGATCGAGTTCACATTGGCAACTTACGGTTCTTTGTGGGCTCTCAACCTCAGCGCATTGGGTTTTTGGTTTCTTACTCTGGTGGCACGCATTTTGGATTCACTGGCGATGTGGTGCCTACTCCTCCGAGTGAGTCCGCGCTCGATTGGGCCGAGGGTCTGGTGACCGCATACATCCAGGGCGTTGTGCCTCAACCGTTGACTGTGTATGGGTTGCCGGGAAAGATCACGGACCTGGTGGTGGGGCTGAACACTTCGCAGACTCTTTTTGTCACGTTCGATGTGGATGTGAGCGTCGCGGCTTCTTGTGCAAACTGGGTTACCATCTACCTCGATCCCGGCGTGACCATTGAGAACCTGAGAATTCAGGCGAACGGCGACGGACTTGGCAACCTGTTGACACAGGTAGCTGCCCCCGAGCTCGAGAAACTCATCAATGAAAAGATCGCCACCGCGCTGGCTGCCTTGGCGGGGTCGCCTCATGGCGCTGGTGCACAGGACAATGGCGCCGCTAACGGTACACTGACATTCTCCTTTGGAGAAAATACGATTGTGCGAGACACACCACTCCGGCTCCCTTTGATCATTATCAGCTGTGTTTCAGTGGTTGTTGGGGTGTTGCTTGTGGCTCGAAACGTGCGGCGGCACCGAGCGCAGCCTGTTCTCAGCAGCATCACTGGCGAGCCATTGTCCACGTTTCGCATCGTGGCAGAGGACACCTTTCTCATTGTCAGCGTTGCTGTCTGCCTGCTGCTGTTTGCCGCAAGCAACACGATGACGGGTGCCACGGTCGTTCTTGGCGACGAACTGTGCACGTACTCCTTCTCCGTGGCGAATACCATCACGGACCTGTGGCAGGCGGGACTCTTTGCGCTGTCTGTGTGCGTGCTTGTTTTCAGTGGCGTTTACCCCTATGTGAAGCTGCTCAGCATACTCTTCTTTACTGTGTGGGCTCACCGTCCCTCCAGCCGCGCTCTCAAGGTGATCGACTGTATCGGTAAGCTTTCCCTTATCGACACCTTCGCGCTGATGGTGATGGTAGCCGGACTCGAGATCCCCTCTATCGCGGATGTGCGGATCCATCGGGCATTCTACATATTTATGTATGCCACACTTCTTTCCATTGCGCTGGGCAACTACGCCACGCAGCTGTGGCGAGCAGGGACGACGCTGCGGCGTAAAGATGTTCCAGTGGACGACGCTGGCGCCAACTCCACCCTTACTAGCGCTGAAGGGGAGCCCGTGGCAGCCTCTCCGGAAGAGCCACAAGCGTCAGTTTCACCGATGGCCGGCAACAGCTTGCCCCAAAGCGGCGCCTCTGCGCAAATTCCATCGGGAGAGCATCACACTCCTTGCTGGAGACGATTTGCCGGGATCGCCCTTTGTATTCCGCTGATATTTATGATCGCGTGCAGCATTCCTGCCTGGTTTATACCAACGTTTCGGTACTCGATCGGAGGCTTCGCTCGGCTGCTGACGCCGCCAAGCAAAACACTTACTCTCTGGAACCTGAGCAGTCTGGGCGGCCGACAGGACGCGCTCGACATTTTGGCGGTTGGGTTCTTCACGATCCTCATTGCGCCGTGCCTCTACGTGGCGCTCTACCCCAGATGTGCCTTCTTGGCCTCGTGGTGCGCCGCAGATGTACTTGTGATCGCCTGCGTGATTGGTCTCCTGCAGCTGCAGCAGTTTGTTCGGTTTGTGCTGGGCGACAGCCGGGATATCGTGTACACAGCACACGCCTCTCTGCTGTGGCCCATGTACCTTTTGGCTGTGGCTGCGGTGCTGGTGTGGGTTTACATCGCCCGAGACATTCTCCACTCTGTCTTTGCTCGAAAGGACTTGATAGCGATGCCGCCTAGTGCTTAGACGAGACCTCCGCCCCCCTCCCTCCTCCCGAGACGAGGAGGCTGAGCGAGAGGAAGGGGGAGGGGTGCCTAGACAGTGAGTGCCTCTCCACAGAGATTAGCGTACGTGGACGAGTCGCTTCGCTGTCTGTTCCTGTGCGAGAGTTTTCGAGGTGCTGCAAGCGCACAACACTGCCGCACAATTCTTTCGCTTCATTTTTGTTGTCCCTCAGGCATTTTTCTTCAATGCTTATTACGGGCGAGCACTCGCCTCTGTTCGTCAGCGAGGTCGTGTCTCTGTGTCTCCACCGACTGAGGGACGTCGACAGCGTGATGAGTGGCTCTGTCCCACTTCTTTTTCTTCTCTCTCATGCTTTTGGCACCCGCACCCGATAAAGGGTCGTGGGAAGAGGCGACACACTTCTCAGTGCGCGGTGGTATCTCAGGGTCCAGTACCACCACCCTAGGTGTTGAGGTCAAACACCCCCACCCGCCCCTCTGACCCTGCCAAATGCCGAGCCACCTCTGGTGATGACAAGGTCAAGTACCAGTGTCATGGGGCAGTGAGAGCGATGTATCACTACTGATGCCGGCGGTCCGTTCCTGGGTGGCGCTGTGTCGGAGCGACCCGCGACCGTGAGCGTGCTTGTGCCATCCATGTGATGGGCGAAGTGCCAGAGTGACTCGACGGTACCTCACCCCCGGCCCTCGCGCTGCCCACTCGTGTGGGGAGTGTCCGGGGCACCGCGAGGGGGATGGACCAGGTGTCGACTGGCACAGTGGGAGCGGCTGTGAGGCGAGCTGCGCGGCAGAGACCGTGCTCGGGTGACTGGGTCGGCTCATTGCTGTCACGCCGTCCTCTGCAGCTTCGCGCCACGCGCTGGGGCATGTGACCGGCCGGTTGGCGTGAACTCATGCCTTATTGGAGGATGGACGCGTTAACAAAAACGTAAGTTTTTCTTTAGTACCAGTGCGCATGCGTACGCATTCACCTGCTTCCCTTGTCTGCTATGGATTTCTGGCGCTGTCCGTCTCTCTGTCGGAAAGAGGGCAACGCGGAACTTCGCGGGGCGGGGAGGGGGTGCTGCGCCATGGCTCTGCAAGTTGCACGTACGGCCGCGTGCTTGGCTCAGCGTAAATTACACAGCTGCATAAGCGTAAACATAGATAGGCAAGTCTACGGTCCTGTGCTTCGTATGCTCTCCGCCTTCGTAGTTTCGCAGTCTTCCCCGCTGCCCCCCTCCCCCCCGTGTCCCCTTCCTTCCTTTCATGCCCCCTTTCCCCCAGTCATCTTCCCTTCCCTGCGGTTTGCAGCCGCAAGGGGAGGAAGGGAGGGGGGAGTTATGATGGCTGTGGCGAGGGGGGGGGGCTGCTGCCCTGCGGTGGAGCTCGATGTCCATTCGGCTGCTCATCCGACCTCTTCTTTCTTCAGACTTGCGCACAGAAACAAAGGCGCTTGTAGGAGGCAGGGGAGAATACTACAGAAAGGGCCCTCGCTCCGGACACCCACCCAAACACACATGCATGTGTATGTCCAAGGCACCCTCTCAGTGTTCCACAAGTGGCACCTCATGAACGCGTTCGAACAAAGAACCAAAGGCAACCGGATTCCTATGGGCAGGTAACTGCCACCACTGATCGATGAACTCCACAGCGCGCGCGTGGTTGAGTGTTCGACGCAATGAACAGCACAAGCTTCATGATAGCACTGCTGCACAGGTGGAGCGTCTGCACGTGCTCATTGGAGGCGCCTCGCGGCTCGCTGTAGTGAATCGTCGCACTGCGTTGCCTGTGCGGTGTCAACTGGCGACTACTGTGGCTCCCGTTCGCGCTGCGGGTGCGAATACAATGCTCGCGCAGTTGGCGAATCTTCAGTCTGCGTTCCGTGACGAAGAGCGCACACACCGCAGCCTACTCGTACAGGAGGAAGCTGATGCCCGCATCACAATTCTTTGTTCTATGCTCCACTGCGTTCTTCGCACACAATACGCGGGCAAGAACGATGGTGATGCGTGCAATGCGGCAGCCGATCGCAGCTCCCTCTCTAGCATGACCCCTAGGCTGCACGCACCGACACCGTTCGCCAGCAGGGAGGTGCGCCGCTGATGGGGGAGGGGAGAAAACGTTATTTTCTTTATGTTTACCTTCCTTCAGCAGCACCTCCCCGTATATACACATGGACGATCGTCTGCAGCCCTGTGCGCTGCCGTCTGCAAGGAGGTCAGCGAATACCTCGCCCCCTGCCCACTACTATACGAGCAAGACGTGACGCACGCACCACAAAGAAGAAAGAAGGCGACGCCCGCCACTGACGGAGCACCTCGCAGAGAGAAGAGGGCATGAGTGGTGCACTGCGGCGAGAGGCTATGGGCGCCCGTCGGTGCTTCCGCGAGAGAAAGGACGGGAAAGGGAGGTCGTTGTGGTCGCGCTGCCGCGACAGTCAGATGCGGTGCCTCCAGTGACGCTACTCTACTCAGCAGCGTCTTCCTTCTGAGTTGCCTTAAATACATGCGCCTGCTCATTGCACGTTGCCGAGTCCCTCCTCTACGTTTTCTGTTCCCACACACCTTCCCTTCCCCCAATACTCCCTCCCTCTCTCTGTGCGCGCGTGTGCGTGTAGTGTCGGCACCACAACTGCAGCCATCCTGAGCTGTGCATTTCGTGAGGTGCACCGCGTCTTTTTGCACACTCTCCCTATTCACCGTTTGGCATCACGGGACTTTTGTGGCTGCGGTTTGCTCGCGTTGCCGTGTTGCCTCCCCACAAGCATAGTTTGCTCGTGCGCCGTACGCTAACCATCTCTATCTGCACGTACGCGCACACGCACCCTCCTGTCCCCCGCGAGGCTGTCCCAAACGCGTGCAGACGCTTCTCCATCGCTTCACAGCGCCTACTGGCTGTAAGGAGCAGTCAGGAGTGTCACCTTACGTGCATTGTGGTGCCTGTGCCGAACCGCGCTGCGGAGTTGCGAAATGAGTGGCTCGGACGATGATGTGGTCATTGTCGACTCATCCTCGCCGTCCACTGCCTCGTCCGGGCGTCTTGGCGTCCGTGGGGGTCTGTCGGAGCTAAATGAGAGCAGTGACAACTTTGATGACGTGGTGGCGCATGTCACATCTAGGGCAGCGGCTCCTCCGTCATCTTCCGCTGGTGTCACTGAGGTTGGTGTGCCGCGACATGCCACCACCGTGGTCGATGCGGTGTGTCGTGACTTGGGGGCGAAACTTAACACCCTTCCTCCGCTGCGTGCGCAGACGGACACCCAGACAGACCCAGGCGGCGGCCCCAGTGCTGCTGATGTCGACGGCGCCGCCTCGTTGCACCGTCGCCTTCTCGACATGGAGGCAGCGCTCGGCATCCGTGCGCCTGCACCGGCTAGTGCGGCTGCGTCTACAGCGCGGAGCGCGGTGAAGGAGGTCGTCAACTCCTGGCGTGAGGCGGCCGGCATGTGGAAGCGCCTTCGGACAGACGAAAAGACGAGTAAAGGTACAGAGAGGGACGCTATCAAACGCGTAAAACGAGAGGGCTGTGGCGAGGCGGAGGTATGGCAGCGTCTCCCCGACTCCTCGCCAGCTCGCCCAAGTGACATCCCGGCGTGGGCGGTCGGACTGGAAGCTGTTTTAGAACGCTGTCGAGACCTTATCGAGTCGCCCAAGTTTGCCGTTGCCGCGCGGCAACAGGAGCGAGGTCGCTCCCTCCGTGCTGCTCTTACTACGCCCTCTGCAAAGGAGGCTTTGTCGGCGTCTCTACCGGTGCAGCCGGTTTCCAGCGCTGCTGTCGCAGCGGCTCCAGTGGCGCCTCTTGACTCCCATGCAGCTCTACTGCGCGAGGCGGAGCTCATTTGTTCTCGCGAGCGCACAGAAACCCTGCTCCCCCTCTACGCTGAGCTGCACGTGCTGCGCCGCATGCGGGCAGAGAGAGAGCAGGAGGCTGCGCACAAGGTTGAGGAGCAGCTACAGTGGGAGCAGCTGCGTCTGACGGACATGCTTGCCGAGTGCGACGCCCAGCTGGAGATGCTGGACAGCAACTTCTTGGACTCGTGCAAGGCTCGACTGGCTCCTCTGGAGATGCTGCAACAACGCATCGATGCGCTGCACAAATTTCGCCGCCAGCTCGAGACCCACGCCGCAGCGATGTTGCCGTTGCCTTTGAAAGGCGCAGCAGTGGCGTCGAAGAATGTACTGACCACCCCAGAGTTGGCCACTCACGCGCCACGGCCGGTAGGCCTCGTTGGCGATGCCCTGTCGCAGCGCATGAGCGAGGAGCGCGTTGCATGGAGGAAGAAGGTGGAGGCGCTGCAGGCTCGACTTGATGCGCAAAAGAAACGCAACGCTGAACTGCAGGCGTGCTATATGCAAGCCAACCTGCAGTTGCAGACCTCTCTGGATAGGGATAACTACGTGAACAAAGAGGTCTTGAACGCTTTGAAGGCGCAGAACCGGGCAGACATGGAGGCGCTTGTGGAGAAGCTGGGGTGGACTCTCATCAACAACACCTTCGACGTGCTCAGTCTGCGGCACCCAGGTTCAGGAGCTACGCTACACGTCAACCACGCGTACTCGACGATAAACGGACAGACATGCGAAGACGTTGTCAAGGCGCTGGCAGCTTATATTCTGAAGCACCGCAACGATACCGCCCCAACGGTGGCACCTGCGGCAGCGCTTCCAGTCAATGCGCCCGAAGCTGTGAAAGAAGGCACCCTCAGTGAAGGGCATGCCAGCAGCACTTCCCTACATCCAACAGCTCTCCCTGCTGACGCTTCCTATCTCCAGAGTGGGACTGCGTCGATGGACGCAGCGATGCGTCAGGAGGCGAGTCAGGGCACGGAGGAGGCGGTGCCCACTGTGACCGAAGATGCGGTTGCGCAAGCTGAATCTGCTTCGCCGAGCGCTTCTGCGCACGAAGAACGAGCTTCTGCGGCGTCCGAGGCTGAGGTGACCGCAGCGGAAGAGCCTCTGATGCGTGGCGACTCCGCCTCTATGAATGAGGAGGTGGCAGAGGTTTCGCCGCAGTCACCGGCATCTTCCGGGACTGCAGCGGAGTCAACAGGGGAGGGCACCGACGGAGAAAACGATGCACAGGAGGCGCGGGGCGGCGCTGCTGCCTCGTCTGATGGCACCCGTGAGAGGGACGATGGCGGGGATGATGTCGCGGCTTCCGAGGAGGAGGGTGACAGCGCGGACGACGATGAGGAGGGCGGTGATGGGGGCGTGAGTGATGCCGAGGAGGAGGATCTTGCGGGCTACAGCAACCTGCAAACAGAGGAGGGTAGTGGCAACACCTCCACCCTGAATGTGTCCGCCAACCTTCCCTCCTCTGGCTCAAAGGGCAGCGATGCATGGGTGACACCAGTGCAGCCTGCCCCATACGAGTCATTCTTCTCATCCAATCAATTGTGGGAGAGCGAAGATGAGTAAGCGCCGCCTTTGGCTGGGACTGAGTACGTGTTTCTGTGCGTGGTTGCTGCTGGGTAGCGTCTTGACGACAACGACAGCGGCGAACGAGGCTCGTCAAGACGGGCTTAGTGAGCTTGCTCTCTTTTTCTCTCTCCTGACGTTGCTGTGGGATGCAAGCCACCGCAAGCTCCATGAGTGAGGCGCATTGATACAGAAGGCACGCACAGCGGTGTTGATGTGGCGCCCGGCGAGAGATGCAGAAGGCACGAACCTGCCTCTGACGTATGGTGGCATAGGTGAGTCTGACAGGTGGGGCCAAAGCTTGCCCAGCCCCACTCGACCTTCACAATGGCGGGTCCTTTCGCACACGTTGTACTATGAGGGGTGTCCATCATCATCCTGGTTCCGTGTGCTGGTGTACACAGCCGCGCCTGTTGTGCCACCTCTACACCCAGGGCTTGCGTTTTATGTGTGCACTTTCTCTGCCAGAAGGTGGCCCTCGTGTATTCCCACCGCACTCGGTGCGTGTGCGTGAGTGTGACAGTGGGCAACGGCCCGTGCCCCCCCTACTGCTTCGCATCGACGGCTATCACGCCATGCCATTCATACGAACCGCAATGCGCTCGGCTCAGTAACCTCTTCCCTTCTTCCTGCTTTGCCTGTCTCACGCCCCCTCTCCGCGCGCCTCTCCTACTTTTGCGCTGGCCGTTTCCTTTGCCACCGCTTGACCTACACGCACGCACAAACACCGAATCCGAACCTGGTAATTCGACTGGCGACCGGGTTGGTGATAATGGGTGGGCGTTGGCGCACGATTGTATCTCGACGATACGGACCCGCCACCGCGCCTTTCCCTCTCCTTCAGGGACTTCTTACTCTCCCTCGTGTTGGGTCATACCTCAGAACGCGACGGCAAAACACCGAATCGCACGCGCCTGCGGTCCGTCGTGCAGGCGTCTCTATCGATCTCTGTGCTCGCACCATGCGCGTCGTCATCGTGGGCGCCGGTCTTTCCGGCCTCTCACTGGCCGCTTTTTTGCGGCGGCTTAATGTGGACTGCGTCGTACTCGAGCAGGCGCCGTTTCTGCAGGCCAACTACATTGCCCCGTATACGCTCTTCGCCAACGCGCTGAGCTGTTTTAAGGCGTTTGGCATGGAGCACATCTTCACAAGCAGCGACATGCAACCGGAGGCGTGCTTCGGCATTCAGAGCCACAAGGGAAAGTGGTTGCTCAAGATCGCGAACAGGAATCTCCACCTACCGGCGCTGGGCGCCGAGGATGTCATCCCGCTCAGCACGGCACCCCCGGCGAACAGCGAGTCGATCGTCTCGCAGAGACTGTCAGAGGTCAGGAAGCAAGAGATGGGGTACGTGCCACTTCGGTGCACCCTACCGGCCTCCTATCTGCGCGAGGCCCTACGGCGATGCATACCGGAAATAAAATTTTCTGCCCCAGTCATCGACCTGCTGCCGCATGACGGTGTCAAAGGCGGGGTGCATGCGGTACTCGAAGATGGAAGTACCGAGTGGGGCGACGTTGTGGTTGGCGCGGACGGCATGCACAGTACGATTCGGCGCCTCTTGTATCCTAGCGAGCACGTTGGAACTAGTAGCCGCTCACTTGGGATGATGCAGATTGACGGGTTTGTTGACTGCCCACATTGCCCACCGCATCTCATGCATCCCGTTGAGTGCTGGGGAACGCGCCGTACACTACAGACAGTTCCCCTCCACCGCTTTGGCGAAAACACTCTCGCCTTCTCGGCAACGCTGCACTCGCCGCCGCAGGAGCTGGTGGACCTCCGGCAAGGTATGGATGCCATGGAGGTGCTGCAGGTGTTTCAGCGCCTGCTCGGTCGCGAATACGCCGGTTTCGGTGACCGGGTCGCCACACTGCTGTCTCAGGCGAAGTTAGCAGTGCCAACGGAGGTTCTGGAGGTGCCTGTCATGCCCAGATGGTACAACCGCCGAGCTGTGCTCATGGGCGAGGCCGCACACGGGTCACTGCCTTCCTTTCTCAGCCAAGACGCCTCGTTGTGCGTGGAAGATGCCGCTCTCCTGGCTGTTGCCTTGCTAGATGTTCCACTGCAACGCGACAGCGGCTTCGAGTACGCGTTCCGCCAGTACGAGACGGTGCGGCGCGATCGCGTAGAGCGGTACATACGCCAATCCCGTCGGGCTCGCAAGTTGACGGCGATGACGAACGCGGCGCTGCGCAACACGCTGCTGCGACTCACATCGCCCATCGCTGTGGATCTGGCGCAGCGCTGGCTCTCGAACTGGACCTACAGCTCCCAGCAACTAGCGGTGGATCCAAGGATCAAGATGGAGACGGCGTTTCGCTGAGGAGACAGTGGGTGAGAGGCGTTTGATCGCGGTGGGTACGGCGGCGCGACAACGCTCTTCTATGTGCTTGTGCCGTGGTAGTGTGCGGTGTGTCGGCATGCGCGTGCGTTTGTGTGGCGACGCGCTCTCTGACGTTCGCACGATGGTCTCGCTTACTGTTTCGTCTTCCCGCGTGCCTCCCGCATGTCTTCCCCCCACCTTGCTCTTTCTACCTTCGCATGTCTACGTGCGTCGGGCAGACGCTTGATGCATCGGCGAAGCTGGAGAGGCGCGGAGAGACCGTGGAGATGAGGCTGATACGAAGACGCACAACCGGGTGCTTGCGATATGCGCCGCGGGGTGGGGCGACCGTTGCGGTGGTGAGGGAGGGAAGGAGAGGGGGAGAGGCACATGTGGGGCAAGACGTGGCACCGTCGCAGCTCGTCCGATCCATGTGCCGCGACGTTGGGTCGTATCGCCTCTCCTGCACGGAGAAAGCGTCCACATAGTGAATGTGCCGCTCGCACGATGTCGTGACTCCGCGACCGGGGAATCCAGCCGCTACGGCTACGCTTTGGCGACCCGCGAGGGTCGTGTCATGTTGCACTTGCCACCGTATACCTTCTGCAGGCCCCCTACAACAACGCATTCTAGCATCGCCATGCGCTCATACTCTCCTTATACCTCGTGTCTGTCTTTTTCGTGTGCTGTGCCGCCGACCCCCTCAAGGGAACCACACCCGTCCAGCTTTGAATACCCAACCGTGTGTCTGTGCGCGCACCGGCTGCACTCGTGTTTGGTGTTCCCCAGCGCTCATTTCTCGTGCCCCCACACCTCTCTGCGTACCAGGGAAGCGTGCAATTGGCGAAGAGAGACCGCCCCTCTGTCTGGACGCGAAGGAGCGGCGCACACACGCACGCGACGACCCGACGTGGATCCACGTGCCCACCTCGCAGCTCCCCACACCCAGGAAGCAGTTGCGTGCTTAGGCGCAGGGGCTACTTTTGCGAATACGCTCACATCGCTCTGTAGAGTCATCTCGATCTTTCTCGCTTGCTCTGAGCTCTTTCCGCCGATGGCCTCGACGCTCGAGGATGAGATCGCCTTTCTCCTCAGTGTTGCCGCGCACCTGGGACATTCGTCGGAGCACGTTGGCGAGAACGAGGACGACGCCGGTGGTGCTCCCCCTGTCTCGTCCCTCACTACGAGCGAGCGTGAGGTGTTGGCAGAGTTGCTGCTGCTCGAGAAGAAGGAGGGTGATTACGTTTTCGCGACGCGTGCCGACACCGCCGTTGCGGGGGAGGTGGAGGCCTTGCTAGCTGAGAGTCCTTTAACCGCTATGTACAGAGGGGAGGCGGTCAGCCCTTACACGCGCTTCATCCTTAGCTTCTACAGCAGCACCCTTTATGCGCAGGTGCCTACGAAGGTGAACACAATCGCCATACGTCTATTCCAACGCTTTTTGTGCGGCTGCCGCGGCGATGCCCTTCAACGGCTGCATCACGGCTGCGGCGGGAGGTCGATGGAGGTGGTCCTGCGCGAGTGTCTCAACCTGGCCGGTAATCTCTCGTCCACTCTGCAAATTGCGGCACCGTCAGAGATGACGGGACTGGTGATCACGGAGCTCAACTACGATGTGCAGGAGGTGTCGCCACTCGACTATCTCGACGTGATCTTGCCACACATTTCGTATCTTTCTCAAATGTGCCAGCAGGCTTCCCTGCTGCTGCTGGCGCACGAGGAGATGGTGCGACAACCGTCTTCCCTTGTCGCATTGTTTACCATTGTCTTCACCATCCGCAACATGGGGACAGGCGACGACGCGGTTACACTTTTGCTGTCCAGCTGGCCAGAGTGCAGACAAGCGGCGTTTTACCGCATGAATGCTTTCTTAAACTGCTTCACATAATGCGCCGCGGATGTGCCCGCCGTGACGACGGGTAGGCCAGCGGCAGCAAGAGAGACGGCGAGCTGCGTGAGCGAAAGCAGGGGTCAAAGTAACAAGCAGGACATGCGGCAGTGTCGTGACGGCTGGGTGAGGAATCCGAACGCGTGTGCGAGCGGGGCCTATGTGTCGCATCGCTCATCCCGCTCTCGAGGGATGCCGGTCGAAACGCCTATACAGCGACGATGAGCGTAGTGGCAAAAACAAAAGGGAGCCATCGATTTGGAGAGGATCTGAGGTATCTCGCTTCCCTTTGCTGTGTCGTTGCAGGTTTCCGCTACGTTCCGCATCTCATCTACCACAGAATGGCACTGCCGGCTGACTGACAGGCAGAGAAGACGTCACGCACATGATTGCAGACCGTCGCCGAGAGGCGGTTTGCAGGCAGAAAAAAAAAATCACTCTAGCCCCTTCTTCGACGGGACGATGTTTCTCTTCTCTGTCGCTCTCTGTACTCCACCACCTTCTCTACCCACTGCTGCTTCTTCGTCTCTTTCCATATGCGCCCATGGGTGTCTCCATGCGTGCGCACATACACACACGCACACGCCGCACTCTTCACTGTTCTTACGCCCCTCTCTGCACCTCTGCTGCGCCTGCACAGCTGGCAGTGCCTTTTGTTTCCTGCGCATTTTCCGAGTCTCGCGTGCACACCTTCTGTCCTGGCAGTGTCGGTCGCACAATGGAGGAGTTTCACTACGAAGAGGTCCAGTTGTCGGAGATGACGCTGGAGGACGGTGTGCTGCGTTTCCCTTGCCCCTGCGGCGATTTGTTCGAGCTCCTTCTTGAAGACTTCATCGCTGGCAGCGACGTGGCGCAGTGCCCCACCTGCTCTCTCACCATCAAGGTGCTCTTCACCGAGGAAGAGAAGAATCACTTCTTGGCGCTGAACACCGTCGGTGCTGTTTGCGCGGCAGCGGCGTAGTGGTTGCGCACTCCTCAGCCCCGCTTGTCGCGCTTTCCCAACAGCCGCTTTCTCGCTTTCGTTTTGCTGCTGCTTTCCGCTCACGGTTTCCAGCTGCTTTTCCACGCCGCTCTTAGCGCATCATCATGCACGGCTTCGGCGCTTGGGGACATCTGGGGTGATGGCGCCTCCGCGTGCCAACGTTGATTCGGTGTTGCCGTTGGGACACAACGTCACTGGTCTCTTTGTTTGCTCCTCTTTCTCACCTTTCTTTAAAGGTTCAGCGTGTTCAGCTTCGACCTCGCTCTCGCCTTCTCCGCGTGTGCGCGTGGGGGAGCCGGAGGGGGGGGGTGATGCAAAAGAAGTCGCTGCCTACCGGAATGTGCTGGGCTGCAGGTGCGAGGTCGCGATGCTCTGTGCTTTTCTTCGAATTACGCCGGAAATGTCCGCGGGTGATGCAGACCGATTCCGCCTGCCCCCTCTTTTCGCCCCCTCCCTCCTATCTGTGCCACCAAGCTGAAGTATTGGTGTGCTCCTCTCTTCTGTCTCGTGCCCCCTACCTTGTTTCGGCTGTTGTGTGGCTTTTTCCCTTTTGCTGCGTAGGGTGTTGCCATGTGAAATGTCCGTATAACAGCGCCAACACCCGCCGCGACGTCCTCTCCTGCCTCCTGGGGACATGAGGGAGACTAATAGGGAGAGGACGGGGCGGCGCCTTTCTCTAACCGTAAAACTCAAGACATGTAGACAAGAAGGAGTCGCCCACTTCTCTCCGTGGACGCCTGTCCATGTCCACTCTGCTCTGTGGCCCGGATGCGTCTGTGATGCGGCCAGCGGTGGTGCGGCGCCAGTGGACCACCCTGTGGCTGTTAGGACGTGCGGAGACGACACCGCAGCGGGCCAAAGCGCAGACAGGAGCTGGCTCGTCATGCGGTGCGCGCGCTCTAGGTTCGCCACCTAACCCACTCGACTCCCATGCTACGGTGTTGTGTGTGTGCGCATACGTTGACGCGATGCTTCTCGCGCGTTGCGATTTCTCGATGCACGCTTCCCGGTTTCGGCCTCTCTTCCTTCTCCCTCCGTTGTTTCGCCGTTATGCGCAGCTGACGTGTCCGGCTGGGTGGCGTGTGGAGCGGGGTGAGGGGGGGTGGCCCTGCGTGCTTATTATCTCCCCTCCTCTACTGTCGAGCATGCCCTCCTTTTCTTCATCTGACGCCTACCCTCGTGCCATACCGCCAGCAACGCACTCTATCCAGGGCGTCTGCCTCTTCTCCCCAAGCGGCAAGTGCAGAGACCACACTCGCACTCATAACCAACCGCATAAAGGCCACCGGACCTGCAGGCCTCGTGCCCCCCGCTTTTTCTCCATGTTGCGTCGACTTGTCGCACACGCCGTGGCGCCGGCAGCCCTGTGCCGTCACCTTACCGTCAGCGCCGACATCCGCGAAGGCCTAACCAAGCCGCTCAGCTCTTTGAAGGAAGAGTGCAAAGGGCAGAACCTTGACTTGGCGGACATGGCTGAGGCGATGAAGGGCGCGACATACAAGTTCCAGGAAGTCATCAAGAAGAGCGCCGTCGATGACAGGCAGTTCAAAGGGAAAGCGGCGACGCTTTCCGCCTCGTTGAAGGCGTACAACACACGGCTCGCCAACCTGCAGAACGAGACGCGCTCCATCCAGGCTGAAATTGATGCCATCATGAAGTTGCTGTGGGGCACGGAGAGACCGGAGGGCGCCAACTTCGCAACGCCTCCAGCGGAAAATGCGTCCACCCCCACGGACGACTTCGAGGTGGAGCCGCCACCGATCGCGCGCGCACTTGGAGAGGCGACGCAGTCTGCATCGTCGAGCGCAGCACCTCCTAAGCTCAACGTGGAGCGCGTCGAGGGAGAGCGCGTAGAGACGACGGCTAGGATGGACACTTCCTCGTCCGCAGGCGCCAGCAAGGAGGAGGAGATCGAGGTGGAGACTATCGAAGTCGACGTCGAGCCGCCGGCTCAGGAGGACCCGGTTGAGACAATGAAGGTGACAGACATCACGAAGGAACTCTATGAGCGTGGCGTCAACTTCTCCGACTGCATGGACGCGCGCACGCTGCGGCAGCGCTACCGCGATGTGCTGAGCGGCAAGACCCCCACGGCAGCCAATCAACCCTCCTCATCAACTTCAAAGGGCTTTACGGAGCCTCTGAGTATGAACACGAACCAGCCGCGCATGCCCCAGAGCGTGCCACCTCAGCAAAACCAGTACCAGTACCAGCAACAACAGCAATCGAGCACCAACAACGCGGGCAGCGGGATCACCAACGACCCTTACCCCAACGCGCACCGCAAGATGGTGGATCCGATGAAGTTTGTCTACCAGATTAAGCAGGAGTTGGCGCTGGAGAAGGGCATCGACGCCGGTGCAGTGGACTTGTGGAGCGGCAAGATCAAACTGGATGACAACAAGCGTCTGTATGACTATCCCTCCATTCAGAGCTACCCGATCGAGGTTCGGCAGAAAGGCGATGTACCGGCATGAGCAAAGGCGGCGGCGCAGAGCAGCGGGTATGTCTAGCAAGCTCGAAAGGCGCACACGAAAAAAAATGAATCCCATACGTGTTGCGCTGCGCAACGGCTGCCGCGTCGCCTGCGAGTCGGTTCGTGTTACCCATCCATCCGTGTGCACTCGTCTGCAGCGGAGAGGGGCATGCACACAGACGCCATCTCTCACAGTCGTCACTTTTTCTTTGCATAGCTACAAGCTTGGGTGGCGGTGTGCTGGATTTCGTAGTCTGCCGGCGTGTCACACATTCCCTTTCGGGTCTCCGCGCCTATGTGCGTGTGTGCGAGCGGCGGTGGCGGTCGTAGCCGGTGAAACAGGTTTCTGTTCCGTCTTTCTTCCTCTGATGGCGCTCTCGACTCGCCAGGCTGAGAGCGCCGTGTCTGCCCGCACGAATGGGGCCCGTAAAAGGATCAGCTTCGCCCCTCCTACATTGCACTGCGTGAATCAAGGCTACCGGGTGACGGTGCCACCGCGTGGTGGGATAGCGGAAGCTGACACTGCAGGAAGCCCCTTGTGCACCTTCACGCCAAAACAGCCGCAAACGTTGCGGGTACTCCGACCTCTGCAGAGAAGACAAAGCCACTCGAGGCCCATCTCTTGCCTCTTGCCTTTATGCCGCTGCCGGGGTGTACACCCGCCTGTTTCTCCTCCGCACACACGCAAGGAGCCTACCTTGCACACTTGGCGTCGGACGTGCACGCGCCGGAAGAAAGTGTCGTCACAACGCTTCGGCGGTTCTCATACGGGTATGCAGGCATCGACTTCGTCGGTGCTCTGAACACGCAGAAACGTCCTTCGTGCGTGCATCGATCGCTTTCGCCTCTCATTGCCGTTTGCCTGCGGCTCTTCTCGATGGCAACACAACGACAGTGTTGACCGGCTTGCCGAACCAGCAACGCCAGAGGAGCCGGCGCCAGCTTGCATGGTGCATCGCATGGAAGCGCGGCGTGCCGAGGGGAGGGGGAGCACGCGTGATAGACGCCAGAGACGCGAGGGGATGCGTGCGAATCAGCCCCCAAGGGTGCGTGTGTGCGACATGGGCGGCATCCCCGACGGCGTGCCTGGCGGGCTGATGAGGCACAGGTGCGGGCGGCACGACGAGGGCGCCCCGAGCTGCACCGTCTGGCCCTGCAGACCCCGGTGTGGAGAGTCGCCGCCGGATATTGTTCGAGTGCCGTGGCTGGAAGCCGTGGAGGGAGAGGCACGGCACCCAGGCAGCGTGTGCAGGGCCCCAGAGGGCCGTCGCCTGCAGCTGGCGAACATCCTTCTCGGGCCGATCCGAGATGCGCCTAGACCACCGCCTGTTTGGCCGCACGATGGACGCGGCTGCTTCTGCCGTGGAGCAGGGCGCTGGACGCGGCCGACTTGGATCCAAGGCGTGCAGCCCGCCCCCTTCCCTTTCCTCCCCCGAGGTCCGTGCGGCGCTGATCGCGCGGCAGGTATGCGAGGAGGGGGCGAGGAAGGTCGAGCAGAGCCTGTGCGGCGCGTGACCCAATTCGACGGCAGGCCGGCTCGTCCCGGACGACCCGGACTTGGCCGTGGTGTGACAGAGGTACGGTGGGATGTGGTTGTGCGCGTGTATGCTTGTGGACTTGCTGTTGACTGCGACTCATTTCGAGGAACTCTCTTCACGTTTGTGTCGCAGTTGTGCGGACACGTGCGCTCAGGCGCGCTTGTGCTGGTTTCGTATGCATTACCCGGGTCCCTCCTAACCAGCTTCGGCTTTCTCTGCTCTCGGTTTGGCTGTTGTGGTGAGGCTTATGTTGTGCCTGTACTCATGGTGTTTGAGAATTCGCTGCGTGTGTGGTGGGTGAGAGGGTGGTGTCGACGGGGGTCGAAAAGGAGGTGTGCGTCTCCCTGGGAAGGTTAGCATAGGTGGAAGTACGGATTCGATGATATGCGCATACCTGTGCGCAGGGCATATCGGATAGGGGATGGGAGGCGCCCGCCGTCGCGGTGCTTACTTCACCGTCGCACCAACGTTTTACCCACGGACGTGTTTAAGAGCGATAAGTTGAATCACAGAGAGACACCTAATGGAAAAGCGGGTGGCGCGAGTGCGCAGGTCGGCCGTAGAATGTGGGCGCCAAATTATCTCGATATGGCGGAGGTTGATGGGCAGAGATCGTCTCATCCATCACGTAAAGCCGACAGTGTGTTTTGTTATGCTCTGTCTCTTGAATACGGCGGGAGTACCTGTAGGCCTTGTCGAGTGCATCGAAATGGGGATGACGAGTGAGGGCTCACTCTGCGGATGTGTGCGTGTGCCGTGCCTTGTGTTGCACTTTATGATGCCAAATCCAGTTTATCGCAACCAGCGCTCTTTCTTTCTCGCGTGTTTCCTCACCTTCTCGCTCGTTGAGAGCTGCTTCACGCTCTCCTTCTTCCGCTCTAGGGGACCACCCCTGCCCATTGTGTATCGAAGCCACTGTAGCGGTGGTGTTGTGCTCGGCGTTAGAGGCTGCTCCTAAAGAAGGTCGACACCTGCTGACACAGATGCCGGCGCTCAGCGGGTCATCGTCGAACACATTCGACCACAGCGCCCTTCCAAGCTCACAGGGGTCGTCAGGACCCTACGAGTTCACCAGCACTGCTGGTAGGCATGTTGCCGGCAATCTACAAGGGTTTCGGTTCGTGGATGAGGGCCACACCGTGAAACAGTCGAAGCCGGTGACGCGCGCCGCGGCTATCAGTCGTCGCCGCCGCGACATCTGAGTGTTCGCATGCGTGCCTGTGCGGGTGCTATGGTGAGACTAGGTTTGTGTTGCGCCTCCCCAGAGCGCTGATTTATTGCGCTGCCACCGCACACCAGACCTCACCGACGACTGCAGAGGAGCCCCTTAAAGGTTTGTGCTGAGTTTCGCACAGAGTTACCGAGCACGGTTGCTGCTTGCGGTATCGCACATTCTCGCGGTACCCCTGTTTCGACTGCGGTCGTGCGCCACCACACCCCTGCGGCTGGGACGGCTATTATGCAATCCTCAATCGGCACGCAAGCTCGGCTGGTGTACTCGCCTCCTTGTGCACAACCGGGCCGGGCTCTTCGGTGCGGCGATGCTCAAAACCATGAGCCGTGCATGGTGCTCCTTTCTAGATGCGAGCGCTGAGTTCGCTCGCTACACCGCACTTGACGCCCTCCTTGTCCTCTTTCGCTTCGTTCATATATTCCTATCCTTTGACGGATGCACTTGCGCACTGCTTCCGTGTTCTGCTGGGCTGCAATTTACGTACCCTTCTCCACGGCGCAGCCTAACACACAGTTAGAGCAGCGCAGGCACACGTACACATACCCGACTCCGACGCACGACTGAACACGTCACGCTCTCTTTGTATTGTAGGGCGCGCCATACTCAGTCGTCTCCTGCACCCTGCTCACGTCAGCCCTCTTCAATCGCTTCGGCAGTCGACGCCACTCTTTACTTCCTCTGCTCTTTTTCGTTTTGGGTGTGCCGTGCGTTCGCTCTAGCTGCACCACGAGCGCACACGCGTAGAAAGCGAGGTTAGTGCGAGTGCTCTGTGGGCTTGCACACAACACTGCACGGGCTCATACGGACATTACTCGTCCGAGACCACGGTCGGTGTTTCCGGGAGCCCCAAACCGTGACGGCGGCCAGGCTCGTAGGGCGATGGCGGAGGAGACCTGTACAACAGACTCGGAGGCGAAGGCGCTTCAGCGGCTTGCGGAGCGGTACTACGAAGCGTATAAGCGAGAGCGCGGCAGTGATAACGCGCCAACGGTGGAGTCGTCATTGATGCGCATGATGGCTGTCATGGGAGAGCTGTCTACACTGGCGTTCACGTCTTCGTCAAGCATGTCGCCTTTTGAAAAGGACGAAGTATCCTTGCTGATCGGAAAGCTCAGCATCTCTGTGGCGATGATTGCCGAGGCTTTCCACCTGAACGTGGGGCGGTCTGTCCTCCAGTATCTCGAAGAGGAGCTCCGCACGGTTCCGCTGTCGCAGCGTGGCGCGGTTAACAACGGCCGTGGGACAAAGGCGGCGGAGTTCGACGGCACCTCAGCTGGGGCCCCGCCACTGGACTCGCGGGCGTCGGTTTCTGACTCTCCTCCCCCACCGCCGCCGCCACCGGTAGCGAACCACGAGCGTTCGGTGGTGCTAGGTCCGACTGAGAATGACGACTTTTTGGGGCACCTCGACGAACTCGCCAAGCTGCCGCGAGAGCAGTTTGAGAAGGCCGACCTGAAGTGGGTGGCTCCGTTGCCCAACGGCACAATGGAAGAGGTGATCCCGAACGGGCGCTGGATAAAGGTTCGCTACGAGGATTTTCCTCACTACATAGCGCATATTGCTCGGTACCGCCAGGGTCGTGCGAGCCAGCCGCAGTCGTCGCCTCCGTCTTCCCAGTCCACGAGTGCGGTGGGCCGGCAGGGGTACAGGCATCCCAATGCCGAGTACCCGCCTAACCGTGCGCCGGCCGTCTCTGTTGCGCCGTCCAACATTCCTGTCATTCTGGCTCAGGCGCCAGGCTACGACCCCGATCACGAGTCCACCCTTTACTCGCCAGGCCACTTTGCGGGTGACCTCTTCAGCCCCCTGGCACGCGCATCGGACGTGCAGACGATGAGTGTCGTGCCACCGGCTGCAGTGGTGACGGATATGGGCGGTGGGGCAGCTGGCTTTGAACGGTGTAGCCGCCCCGCTGTCCAGCACATTGGTCGTCCGTACGATGTCAGCTCGTTCCATGACAAGGTCAACCTTCTCCGTCGCGGGGCGGTGCCAAGCGCGGCGATTGCGCAGCTAGGCCTCACCTTCAGTGTACCGGACGGCCAACGCGTTGTCGAGCTGGTCAACGACGGCATGCAGGTGGATGTGACAGCCGCCAATGTGAGCGAGTTCCTGCGCCTACTGGACAACTATCCAACCGCGCAGGCTCCGTCTGGCCGCGTGCACCGCACGAACAGTGTGAGGAAGATCGACGTAGGCCGCATCATCTCCGACGTCCCCGCAACGTTCAGCCCGTCACACTTTTCACACGGCCTCTTCGCCCCGTACCAGGAGCCCACCTCATCGGTCTATGTGGACTACGACAAGTCGGAGCGGATGCTGCCGCGCTACCTGAAGGAGCATCACGTAAGCCCTGCGGATACACGAGGCCTGTACGTGAGCGCTGCGCGCTCTTCCGACTACGCCACCTTAGAGCGCATCGTGCAAGAGGTGAAAGTGAATCCGTCTGCCTTGACCAAGTACGGTGTTACCTTCAGCGTGCCGAGTTCGCTAGAGCCGTACTCGACGCCAGACGAGCGGCGCAGCGGTCTCCACGCCTTATTCCCTTCCTCTGCTTTGCAGCCGGTGCAGCCGGAGGACCGACTTCATTTTCTCTCTCTCGCTCGTCAGTACTACCCCAACGTTCTCTGAACGGAAGAGAGAGAGTGGCGCTCCTTGGCATTTGCTCGCGGTCACCCTCTCGCTGTCCCCGTACAACTAGGCGTGCTTGGGGCTCTGCTTTGCATGGAATGTAGACCTGGATCGGGAGCCGGTGGAGGAAGGTGGGGGAGGGAAGAGACAAGTACTTCTTGTCAAAAGGCGAGCGGTCTACGCGCCAAGGGGAAGGGGAAGGGTGAAGGGGACTGCAGCGATAGCGAAGAAGGGGGTATGAGATGCATGCTTGCTCTGTATCTCTTCCCCTCTGCGCGGAGGTGCAGCTGTTCTGAAGCGTTGTGCGACGATGTCGCAAGCGTGGCGTGTCCCTCTGTCAGTCCGTGTCCTCCTCCCCACGTTCTTGCTTCTCGCTCGTGCGTCACTCTCTTCTCGTGATCTTCTGCTGGGGCTTACGTGCACTTTCTTTTCGGCGTCTTTGCCCAGCGCCTCACAACGGCCTTTGGCGCCCACTCCGCCGCTGCGCGCCTCTGTATTTTCTTCTCTCTCATGCTTTTCGCGCCCCTCAGTGCGCGGTGGTATCTCAGGGTCCAGTACCACCACCCTAGGTGTTGAGGTCAAACACCCCCACCCGCCCCTCTGACCCTGCCAAATGCCGAGCCACCTCTGGTGATGACAAGGTCAAGTACCAGTGCCATGGGGCAGTGAGAGCGATGTATCACTACTGATGCCGGCGGTCCGGTCCTGGGTGGCGCTGTGTCGGAGCGACCTGCGACTGTGAGCGTGCTTGTGCCATCCATGTGATGGGCGAAGTGCCAGAGTGACTCGACGGTACCTCACCCCCGGCCCTCGCGCTGCCCACTCGTGTGGGGAGTGTCCGGGGCACCGCGAGGGGGATGGACCAGGTGTCGACTGGCACAGTGGGAGCGGCTGTGAGGCGAGCTGCGCGGCAGAGACCGTGCTCGGGTGACTGGGTCGGCTCATTGCTGTCACGCCGTCCTCTGCAGCTTCGCGCCACGCGCTGGGGCATGTGACCGGCCGGTTGGCGTGAACTCATGCCTTATTGGAGGATGGTCGCGTTGCAGAAACGGCGTTCTTTGGCATACACTGCGTTGCCTCTTTTTTTTCAGTTTCTCCATGCTCTCCAAGAGAGTTGTGTGACAGCGGTTGTCGTGCTCGGAGTCGTCGGACAAGCTCGATTCACCTGCTGGCCAGAGCGTTCTGAATGTTTGGTGCCTCGTGTGTGTGCTTCGTTCACTGTCTCACTCTTTCCGCCTCAAACTCCTTTTTCTTGACGTGATAGACTGAGAGAACGGGACTCGTGCAGACACGGATGTGTTGTGGCGTGTTGGCAGTGAGGCGTGATGATGTGCACCTGCACGATGCTTGGGCGCGCTCCCCCAAAAAAGATAATGTGAGAACAGAAAAGAGTGGATTTAGGGTTAGCGCGGACTCGTGGATGTGCACGAAACGAACACCAGTGCCTTCACTTCCCTGCCTTCATGAGGCGTCTTAGACGCGCTTAGTCCGCTTGCGCCGCTGCGTTAAGCGGCTGCGCTGGTGTGCGTGCCGTAAAAGTCACTGCCAAGATGACTCTGGAGGCTGCACATGCGCATCAATGTCTTTGCATCTCTTGCTTATAATGCCCTTGCTACCCGATACTTTCGTGGTGTTCCTGCAACCTTTTGCATTGCGTTGCGTTTCAACGCCGTCTTCTCCTTCGTGCACACACACACACACATGCGTACGCGGCCATCGCCGCAGTGACGCACTGCCCCGCTCTTCCTTCGAGTTAAGGCTCGTAGATTCCTCGCTCCCGTTTTCTCTGTGAGATCTCTCAGGCAGGCGCTTACGAAGAAAACGTACCTGCACCAAGAAGGCCCCGGGTTCCGTGGCAGAAGGTGTTGAGCGCGATATCTGTCCGTTGCGCGGACTCGCTCTGTAGCGCGCGCATAAGTACATGCCCTCGCCAACGTGCTATCTGCCGTTTTCGATCTTGTTTGGCTCTGCCCACCGTAACGGGCGCCTGATCACGTCGGCACAGCTTTACGCTTCATTTTTCTCTCGGCTTTAGAATTCGGTCACGACACAACGTTGCACGCACGTCGCATCATCCACGTCAAGAAACCTGGCAGTAAAAAAAGTGAAGGGCGCGCCTAAAATGAGTGAGACAGACAGCATGTGGCTCCAGAAGAGCATAACCCTACCTGACCCGATCCCGGAAGAAGAGGACAGGGCAGAAGCACCGACACCAGTGCTTGTCCCTGCTAATGCCGGCACTCTGCCATCCACCAACACTGAGTCATCGCCGGAGGATGCCATGCCGCTTCCGGCCCCGCCCGCCATGGAGAAGAAGACCTCCACTGGAGCGGAAATCGACTTGACGAGGATGGTGCTCGACACGAGCAGCTTCTTGCGCGCGTCTGCGCAGCGCCCGTCCGTGCGGTACCCGAGTCGGTCGTCTGTCGCCAACTCCGCGTTCATCTCGGCGCAGGAGTACGACGACCTGCGTGCGCGCTACAGCCAGGCGAAGCGGGAGCTGCTGAAAGTATCCGACATTCAGAAGGACCTCGACTTTGCGCGTTTTGAGCTCACACGCTCCCAGGAGGAGATGAAGCTGCTGCGAGTGAGCAACCAGAACCTCAAGAACGAGGTGGAGGAGTATGCGCAGCGGGCCGAAAAGGAGCACAAGGCGCGCATGTCTCTTGAGTCGAAGATGTCGGCTGAGGGCGCCACTCGCACCGAGGAGGTGGAGTTCTTGACGAAGACCATCGACGAGCTGCGCGAGGAGAACGCAAAGCGGCTCGATTACATGACACAGCAGCAGGAGGGTGAGTTTCAGGCGCGGCTGCAGTCCATGCGAGAGGAGTTGGCAGGTGCGGCGGAGGAGCTGGCGCGGCTCACCGCGGAGGTGACGCAGGCACAGAAGGCTCGCGATCTGTCGGAGTCGAAGCTCACCACCGCACTCACGGACTTGGAAAAGTCGCGGACGGAGGTGGGCGATTGCAAGGTGCGAATCGACGCCTTGCAAAAGGAGTGTCATGCACTGGAGCAGCAGCACCGCGACTTTGTGCAGCAGCAGGAGAGACAGAACGCAACGTATCTGGAGGAGCAAAAGGCTCTCAACGAGGAGCGGGTGCATCAGGTGGCGCAGTCGAAGAATTCGGCTATCGCAGAGATGCAAGAGGAGCTGCGTCTGTGGAAGGAGAGGACGAAGACGACGGCAGAGGAGCTAGCCGCGGCACGCCACGCGGCAAGCCAGCTCCAGGAGGACGTGAAGCAGTTGACTGCCGATCGCGCGAAGGAAGTGCGGCGCCTCGCTGAGGAGCATCGTCTTGCTCTGTGCGAGCTTCAGCTCCAGATGGAGGCTGCGATCCGCGAGGCGCGGGGCAGCAAGACCTCCATCGAGGAGGAGGCGCAGTCGCTACGCCGCCAACTTGCGCAGGTGTCAACTGAGCTCTCAACCGTAGCTGGTGTGCTGGCGCAGCGGGAGCGCCAACTCGCCAAAGCAGAAGAGGAGCTTGCGCGCACCAAGGACCGCTGCGTTGCGGTGGAGCAGGAAAACGCACAGCTGGCGAGCGATGCGCAACTGAACGCTGAGGCGGCCGAGGAGGCCGCAGAGCGGGTGGAGCGACTGATGAAGCAGAACAACGACATCGAGGAGGAGTTTTTGAAAGACCTCCGCGAAGCCAAGGACCGCATCCGCGCCTTAGAGGCGACGCTCATGCAAAGCAAAGGCGAGCTCTCGACGATCCGCAAAGAGCAGATAAAGTCAGCTGACGACGGCCTCGCCGTCACACGCGACCTTCGGGCACATGTAGAGGCGCTGATGGAAGAGTGCACGGCGCTCAAAGCACAGGCAGGGGAGCGCCGCCGCTTTGAGGAAATGGCGCGCGACTACCGTCAGCGCTTCGAGGCGGAGAGGACGAAGGTAGGCACGCTCGAAACGGAGCTCAGCGCTGCCGTCGACAGATGCACCGCTGTGGAGGCGAAGCTGGAGGAGCTCTCGCGCCGCGTTATTTCGCAGGCAGTGTCGCGCTCACCGATGCAGTCCCTGCACACCAACGCGACAGCCGCGTCGCTCTCCCGCCATGGCAAGCACCGCAGTCTCTCCTCCGGTCAATCGTACGGAGCCACCGGCGGCAGTTCTGTGAAACGCGCCCGCACTGAGGACGCACGTGTCTTTGCCATCAGTGGTTTTGACGGAAACGACGTCCTGCTCGCCGTGAAGCAGCTGCCGAACGTGGCGATAGCGGAATGCAAGTCGAACATGCCGGTGCCTTCCAATCTCACCCACCTCATCACGAATGGCCAGCTCACAATCAAGCTTCTGACAGCGCTTGTGCGAGGCTGCTGGGTGCTGCCGGAGTCCTATGTGGTGGATTCCTTGAAAGAGCAGACGTGGCTGCGTGAGGAGGACTACGGCTTCCAGCACGAGGAGCCGCCGCTGCTGAAGAAGCGCATTGCCCTAACGGAGGCGTTCATGTCCTGTAAGCACTACAGCACCGCCAGTCTGTTGCTCAAGGAGGGCGGTGCGATCCTCGTCGATGACCCGGCGCAGGCGGACATTCTTCTGTGCACTAACGCCGAGGCACGCAGCACCAAAAACGGGTGGAACTGGGAAAAGATGGTGGAGATGATCTACCCGCTCAAGATTCAGTAGCCACAGTGGACAACGGCTGCGCACGGCGATGGCAGATCTCCGCACCCTCAACGCGGGGGTGTTGAGAGTGTCCCTTGTAGTTTCTCGTTTTGCATCCTCATGTCGCCGGTTTCCCCACAAGCGCCGCTGTGCAGCGAGCCTGTTCTTCAGGCACACCGCTTGACAAACATCCTTTAGAGTATATTTCGAGGTTTTGTTTCTTCTCGACCAGATTGGGTCTCCCTAGATTCTTTTTCCGCCACATCTCGCTCACAAGTGCGCTCGCATACATACAGTCATCCTGGCCGGCATCCGGGTGGCTGTCGCCTTGTCATTGACCATCCCCTGTACACGTTGGCCGCTTACCTATCCGTGTATGTTCGCGCATGTGTTTCGGTGCGCTTGCAATTTTCATACAGTACAGTAGATGTCCTTAGTTTCCTATGCTCATGCGTCTGTCTCTGTCTGCCGGGATGCGCCGTTGAGCTATCACCGCTAGCATGGTCTCTCTTTTTTTGCGGTCATCTCTCCTTCGTTGGTGCAGGGGCAAAGAGGGAGGAGCGCAGACAGGACGATGCCGATGGCGGGTCGCCGCTGCGCGCGCGTTCTCCTCAGCCTTTGCCATTGCCATGCATGGGAGTTCCTGTGAGTGAACCCCTATCGCTCGCTTAAGCAGCCGTTCTCAGAAAAACGCCGACATCAGTCACGCTACAATGGATTCCACGCGATATACTCCACAGCCGACCACACGAATACACCCACACGCGCGCACTAAGATGTGCTAGTCGTATGTCTGACATGAGTTCCCTTTGAAGATTATGTTTTACCCTTTTTTTTTACACCTGTTGGTGTCGCTGAGCGCGTCAGGGCCTTGTGCAGAACCACACACACGCACACCACCACTCAGCGGTAGTGCACGTGGGCGGAAGCTCCGCGTGCGTTTCAGATAGACTCTACGAAGCAGCATTGTATCGTTCATGCTCGACTCTGTGATGACTCGGCCATGCATGTGCCCAAGAGAAGAGGAAGTCGTTTCTTGCTCTCCAGGAAAAGATGGAAACCACCCCTGCTGCGGGGAACGAGAGGGACTGTGCACCCACGCCTTGCTGTCTAAGCTGCGCAGCGCTGGGGTGTTTTGCTGCTATCGGCACCTTTTGACCTCTCTTCCTTTGCTTTCCCGACCCCCACTCCTCCCTCACTCCCCAATGCCTGCACGCACGCTCACAGAGCAACTCGCCTTCCCCTACGGACTGTGCCTCTTCGACGCCCTCTCCTGCTTTACAGTGGTGATGTGGCTCGACATCCTTGTCTGTCTCTTTGTTTCTTCCGCTTCCTCGCTTCCTGCTCCGTGAGGCGCTCGACGGCGTGGCGCGCATCCATCTCGGCAAGCGCCATGTCCGCCGATAAAAAGGGGAGGGCCACGCAAGCCATCCATGATGTGAAGGGGGCAGTGTCCGAGAAGGTAAGGGGACAGGTGCCCATTTTCACCCTCCTGCGGTATCGCGCTCCCAGCGAGTGGTTTGCCGTCATTGTAGGGAGCATTGCCGCCTTCTGCTCCGGCGGCTCCACACCGCTTTTCATGTACTTTTTCGGACGGATGACGAACACCGCGTACGACGACCAAGCCGCGCCAAAGGTGACGCGCAGCTTTGCGATGTTGATGGTGTGCATCGGCATTCTTTCCATGGTGCTTGTCTTCATTAAGACCGCCACGTACCAGGTGACCGCAACGCGCCTGGTCGGCCGCATCAAGTGCGCCTACTTCTCCGCTATTGTGAACCAGAACATCGGCTGGCACGACGGGCGCAAGCCTGGTGAGCTCATTTCTCGGCTCACCGGGGACACGCGTGTCATCCTCAACGGTGTTAACGACCGCTTCGCCAGCTGGATCGAGAACCTCGGCACCGGCCTCATCGGCATCGTTTTCGCCTTCATCGCGAGCTGGGAGCTGACGCTGCTCATCATGGGCTCACTCCCGCTCATTGCCGTGGCGGTGTACTTTCTCACTGCTGCGTCCTCTCGCCACGTTGCGGTGACGCGCAAGCAGTATGCAGTGGCGAGCGCCATTGCGCAGGAGGTCATGCAGAACATCAAGACAGTGCAGAGCTTCAACCGAGAGATGCACGAGGTGGAGCGCTTCTCAGAAACGATAGTGAGCTCGCGCAAGGCGGGCATCAAGAAGGAGTTTCTTGTGGCAATGGCCGGCGGCTCCGTGATGGGCATCATGCTTTGCGTCATCGGGCTCGCCTTCATCCTCGCTGCGTACCTTGTCCACAGCGACCGCACCGACGTGGGCTCCGTCTCGGCGGCCTTTCTGACGGTGATGTACGGCGCCATGGGCCTCGGGCAGGTGTTTCCAGCCCTCATCTCTTTTGTGGAGGCGCGCACGGCAGCGTACCCGATCTTCGCGACCATTGATGAGCAACCGGCAATTGACCTGCACAGGCCTGGCAGGGAGGCAACGTTTTGCCGGTGCATTGAGGTGAAGGATGTCACCTTCGCCTACCCGACGCGTCCCGACCAACTCATCTTTAGCGGCTTGAACGCCACGATTAGGAAGGGCGAGAAGGTGGCCTTCTCTGGCTCGACAGGGTGCGGCAAGTCAACGATCATCAGCCTCATACAGCGCTTCTACGACCCCACGGAGGGTTCCGTCACCGTAGATGGGCAGGATCTCCGTGACTTGGACCTCAGATCGTGGCGCAAGCGCATCGGCATCGTTTCGCAAGAGCCCAACTTGTTCTCCGGTTCCGTACTCGAGAACCTCCGCATGGGGCGACGCAGTGCCACCTTTGAGGAGGTGGTAACGGCATGCAAGCAGGCACGCATTCATGACACCATACTGACCCTGCCACGCGGCTACGACACCAGCGTTGGCTCTCTAGGCAGCCAGCTGAGTGGTGGGCAAAAACAGCGTCTCGCCATCGCCCGAGCCGTCGTGCGCGGTGCCGACATCCTGCTCCTGGACGAGGCGACCAGCGCGCTGGACCGAAAGTCCGAGGTGGAGGTGCAGCGCGCCATAGACAATCTCACGGAGAATAGCAAAATGACGGTGATCACGATTGCGCATCGAATGGCTACTATCTCTAACATGGACTGCATCTACTTCCTCGACGGCTCGCGCGATGGCGGCAGCTGTATTGTCGAGTGCGGTACCTATGACGAGCTCATCCGCATGAACGGCCGCTTCGCCTCGATGGTGATGATGCAGAACCCTTCCACGGGAAACTTGTGTACTGTGGTGCACGACACGAGCTTCTACCTTTACCCAGGAGCACCCGACAAAATTACAGGAAGCACCGTCTCGACCGAAGACACTTACAGCAGCAACAACTCCTGGGACTCCGAATGCAACGGGTTCTACGAGGACGACGACCGGTGGAGCCAGTATTCCCACGTCGACGATGTCCCCTTCATGCACCGCACCGATTGGGAAGAGCGGAAGACGAGCGTGTCGATGTGGCGCATTATGAAAATGACGAAGAGTCGCTGGTGGGCGATTGTGCTGGGGTTTCTGGGCTCCATCATCACGGCTATCGTCTTTCCCTGCGTCAGTCTTATGATCACCCAGCTCATCAACACTCTCGGCACCTACCGCCTGTCGCACGACACAGGGCACATGCAGCGGCAGATAACCTTGTACGTGGTTCTGCTCATTTTCTTGGGCGCCGTCTACTTCCTCGGGAGTGTGCTCACGGGCTTCTACGGCTACGTTGGTGAGTATCTGACCTGTGAGCTGCGCTCGATCCTGTTCCAGCAGATTCTTCGACAGGACCAAACCTTCTTTGACATGCCTCGCCGAGACCCCGGTGCATTGGCGACCCTTCTCTCTGGCGACTGTGAGTCGGTGCACCAGCTTTACGGCCCTACTCTCGGCTCCCGTCTCCGGTCTGTCTGCGCGTTCGCCGGCGGTATTACAATTGGCCTCATAATGGAGTGGAAGGTGGCACTCGTGTGTCTGGCCACTATGCCGCTGTTTGTGGGCAGCATCATCGCGCAGCAAGTGTTCTTTGCCGACTCTCAAAATGTTCGCGAGAGTGGCATCGACACGGTGGTGAGCGAGGCCCTCGGCTCGATCCGCACTGTAACCTCCTTTAACATGCAGAATCGAATGATCAAGGAGTACAAGCGCACCGTCAACATCGCCGAGCAGATCGCCGAGCGCCGCGCCGTTCTCATCAGCATCCTCGTCGGTGCGACGGAGATCACCCTGATGGGCTCGATGGCTCTTTCTTTTTGGTACGGTGGCACCCTCATTGAGAAAGGTGAGACGCATTTCAGCAACGTGTTGGTCGCTGCCATGGCCGTCACCATGGGCTCGACGCTGGCAGGGTCGGAGGCGGGCAGCTTTGCGACAAAGCTGCGCGATGCGCGGCTGTCGTCGAACCGCGTCTTCTCGGTCATTGACCGTGTGCCGGCGGTGGATAGTTATGAGTACGGCAAGGCCAACTTTGAGGAGCAGATAGGCGTCGAATTCCACAACGTCGGCTTCACGTACCCGGCGCGGGAGGGGGTGAAGGTTCTCAACGACGTCTCTCTCAAGTTCCAGGCAGGTTCGTCGAACGGCCTCATGGGACAGACTGGCTGCGGCAAGTCGACCATTGTGCAAATTCTGGCCCGCTTCTACCCGATCTCGACCGGCAAGGTGCTCATCAACGGCGAAGATCTCAGCTCTCTCGACCTCGTCACGTGGCGCGACCAGCTCAGCATTGTATTGCAGGAGCCCTCGCTGTTCAGCGGCACCATTCGTGACAACATCAAGTACTCTCTGCCCGACGCTACAGAGGAGGAGGTCATTGAGGCGGCAAAGGTTGCCTGCATCCACGACGACATCATGAAGATGGATAAAGGCTTCGACACGGAGGTGGGCTACCGGGGCCAACAGCTCAGCGGCGGGCAGAAGCAGCGTGTGGCCATCGCCAGAGGCGTTATTCGCTGCCCAAAGCTGTTGCTGCTCGATGAGGCTACCAGCGCCCTCGATAACATGACAGAGATGCGGGTCCAGCGCAACCTGGATGAGTTCCAGCGGCGGTTCGGTGTCACCACGGTTGCCATCGCGCATCGCTTGGCGACCATCCGCCACAGTAACCAGATTGTGCTCTTGGATAGTGGAAAGATCATCGAGCAGGGCACACACGAACAACTCCTCGCGCAGGACGGTGAATACAAATCTCGATGGGAGCTAGCCCAGACTTGAAGAAAGCGGGCAGGCTGTGCCTTCCTGAAGGCCAGCGCCATCATCCTCCTGTTGCTCTTTACCGGGACAGTCCGATGTCTGTGCTCGCATTGTTTTGCCTTTTGTACCTCGTGTTCTCTATCACGGCCCACCACACGTAGGCTATGTGCGTTTCTGGGTTTCGTTAACTGTTTCCCGCTGTCGTCTAGTGAGCTGCCTTCTCTTGGATCGTTTTGTTTCTTGCCGTTTACATTCGTGTCATCAAGTCTCTGTGCCCCTCGCCCCAGAGGGTCGTCGTCTCGGTCAGCATGGGCGTGTGTCTGTGCCGAGGAGACGGCAATGTGCAGGTCCAGCCACTCCCTTTTTGCTTTGTGTTTGTGCCGTGTCCTCGCTTCCTCGTCTTTCTCTTCGTGGCTCCTTTTTTTGTGTCCAGATGACTGGCGTACGTGGTTGCTCCTCAGCGCCCCTCCCCTCCCCTTTACCACTGTCTCCGGATGCCACGTCTGCTTTTTCTGTTTTCCTTGTCTACTGTGTCTGCATTCGCCATTGCTCCCTCGCATTATGAAGCTCGTCTGCTTCTTTGTCGCTGGTGGGTTGGTGCCTCCTGCGGTGCTTCGTTTGTCCCCCTCCCGTGACTGCTCCGTTGTGAGCACAGACCGTCCAATTCTTTTTTCTGTTGTCCGTTGTACTCGTTTTCCGCGTTCCCTTTGGATGTGTGTAGATGACAGCGGTACCCCCTCTCCCTTCTGGCCCTTTCTCTGGTAGGCGGACCCCCTTTTGTAGTGTTTCTCTTTGCCCTGTTTTTTTTTTGTGTGTCTACCTCATTCTCCATAACTGATCCATTTTTGGTTTTACTTGTATCGTCCATGGGGGCTGTGCCGGCTGCCTTCAGGACGGACACGCACACGACAAGGACAGAATGGATGCAGAAGGATCTGGCTCTCGACTAACACGCAGTGTACTCACACAGACAGACACACATAGGCATAGGCTTGCTTGGAGACTTCGCGCGATAGTCATTCACCTTTGCTTCTCCACCTGCGTGTGCGAGTCCTCGTCTCACCGCCGCGACCTACCGTGCCTGTGGGTACGTATATCGTTCACCAAGTAACGTCTCTGTCACAGTCGCCGGCAGGGGGGAAGAAGAGTCGTTTTCTATCTGTTATGCGCCAGTTCGCGTCGTGGGTCCGTGCCGGCTATGAGGTCTTGTGGAATCAGAAGTATGTGTGCATAATCGCCTGCACGAGCATCTGTGTGTCTGCATCTGCCTCTGTCTCTGTGTTTGCGTCTCTTTAGGTTTAGTGTGTGTGTGTGTGTCTGTTTCTCGCACCTTCCCACAGGCCCGCATGAAAAACGACGCGCATGCCATCCCTCGTCTCCTTCCCGCGCCATCATTCTCTCTCCTAGCCCTCTCTCATGATCGAAACAACCGCAAACCAAACAAACTGTGATGTATACTATTCATTACACGTGCGCCCTCGAAGCGATGGAGGGTGCGCCCCACTGTCTCTGTGTGCACGCTTTTCATTTCCGTTCTTTTTGATTTCATCGGTTTTGGGGGAAGGCGTCTTTTATTTTCATGCCTTGTCACGTCTCTAAAGCTTGAGGGCCACGTCCTCCATAGAGACGTTTGCAGATTTGCCGACGTATGTGCACAATCTCTTGTTTTTCCTATCAAACATTTGCTTACAGCTCATATTTCCGTTGCGCCTCCTCGTGTTCATGTCTCCCCACTTGGTTTTACTACAACCGTATTCGCACAGACACACACATACACCAATCCATGTGCAACTCGTCTCTCTTCCTCCATGGTGGGTCTTTTTGTTTTCAGAGCCCCTTTCGTTGACACGAGAAGAGAGGGACTTGCAACAAGCGTAGTGAGACATCAGCGCTCGCAACGTTTCAGAGCGCGCTAAACGCCTGCCGTGTTAGGGCACGCGGTGCTGTGGTGTGTGCCCTCCAGCCAGTGGATGCTCTACTGCTCCTTATCACCCTCTCTTCAACAATCTGGTTGATCATCTCATCTGTTTGTGTGCCTGCGCGTTCGCGTTTCTTTCAAAACCGGTGACCAGAGCGAAAGAGGGAAGGGTGATCGCGAAACGGTGCGGTGATGAGGAGTGACTCAACGTACTCTCCGGCATTCGAAGGAGATGCTTCCCCGAGTGTTTCTCTTTACCTCGTTTGGCTCTTCTGCTCATTTTAGGTGTCCAGGAACCAAGTCATTATAGGTGTTCGCTGCTTTCTTATTTTTTGGTGCTCCAGCAGTTGCTATGCCTTGAATAACGGAGAACGCGGGATACGTGAGGGTGTCTCCCCCCCTCCCATTCGAACGCAGTGTTATCGATGGCGCGTGTGGGGAGGGGAGCCGAGATCGGTATACTCTTCCATAGAAATTAGAGACCCGGCAGTTGGGCCCCGTTTGGGACAGATATTCGAATGTATCATCTTTCGGCAACGTTTACTCTCCTCCCATATTCGCTGCTTGTCCTTAGCTTCCCCTGCCACTTTCCCCGTAGTCTGCCAGTCAAAAGGCGCATATGGCGCTCTAAAGGCGGTCATGCGGAGACTTGACAATTTCGTGACTCCTGCTTCTGGAAGCCATCCGGCGTGTTTTCAGGGAATGTGAGCGAGTTGGTGACGACAGGTGTTCCCCTCCTAACCGCTACCCTGCATTACGAAGCCGTCATTCTGCAAGCGTACGTATGTCAGGTAGTCTTGTCGCATCGGTGCACTGAAGTACATTTTAGGTGTGATCATGGATAGTGTGGGGATGATGTTACGTGTACCTGGTACTTGGTGTCTCTCCTTGTGCAGTCGTTTCCCTCGACTTGATACTCTTACTTGGTTGTTATCCTGCTCCTCTCCCCCTCTTTGCCCTCTGTTTTGCTTTCTACGCCGTGCACATGCGCTTCTTTGTGTATTCGTCACTGCTAGTGCTGGTGTGGAAATGGTGTCCACTCTTCTTCCTGCGCGGGTCTGTGTTTTGCTCTCATTTTTGTTTTGGTGGTGGTGATGGCATGTGCACCAACCTGCGTCCCTGTGCCACAGGCGAGTTGTAGGGGTGCGCATACACAGATACACACCGATTAATCAGCTCCTTTTCGGGTGCACTGCTTATAGTCCCTTCACTGCGTTTGCACACATCGTTGTGGATGGGTGTCCGTTGTGTTAGGCAAGCGGCTCCTTGTTTCCTTTGGAGGGTGCGCTGTGCTTGGTGGGTGCTTTTCTCTCTGTCTTTCACACATGAGGTGCGGCGTGCTCCTCCCGTCTCGTTCGCGTACGTCTTGAGCACATCTGAGAGGAGGTGCAGCTGATCGGTTGCCACAGTGAGTGCAAGAGAGTGGGAAGGGAGGGCATGTGCGTAGGTGTGCGAGGCGACACATCAACTGGTAAGCACGAGCACAACAACACAAACAGAGACCCTTGAGCAAGCAGTTTCGGTGCCCATACAGCGAGTCTGGGTGGCCACACGATTGCGCGCACGCTTGGCGTTCCCCCTCCTTTACCTCACGCCGGAGAACGGTGTGTGGCCGCGTGTAGAGCTGGTAACCGGATTCCATTCACCTAGCGCCCTTTGCCCTTCAACAAAACATAGAGGAGCCGTTCTGCTGCCTTTCGACGCACCCCCTCCCCCTCTTCTTTTCATACAGGCCAGTAAAGGTGAGGTGCAGAGTGAGAGTGATGAGAAGGGGGCACCTCGGCCTTCGGTGCGAGCTTTCGCATTAATCCTTACGCTTCGCGAGTCTCATCGACGCTTGACGGCCTCGTCAAGACGTGTATGTACGTGCCTGCATTTTCTGCTTTTTTGCATCCTGCTTCCCGACTCCCCAATTTCTATTTCTGTCTCTCTTGCACACGTCCCTTTTTATCTGTGACTCTCTCCTTTCGCTCTCTTCCGTCTTCTCCAGACCGCTCTCCTTGTGCGCACCGCTGCGTTGTGCTCTGCGTTCTCTTGGGATCTTGATCTCTGCCTTTCGCCTCACTTTCCAAGGCGCCACCTCTGTACACACACCGAGCTCCTTTCTGTTTTCGTGGCACACCGGACAATCGAAAAGGAAAGCGAAAACGCACACACTTGGCGCGCTGTATCGCCCACAGGCCACAGAAGGAGCGTAAGTGAAGATGCTCCCTCAGTGCTTCTACCTGGCGGCGCTGATCACCACTGCCATGACCATCACGACGTCCAATGTGGCCTTCTACCAAGAGGGTCTTTCCACGAGGATAACTGACACACCCGTTGTCGTCCACAACATCGCCCCGGATTGGATTGAAACGGCGGCGATGACCGTCAGTTCGACGACGAAGGAGCTGGCCGTCGTGTTCGCGGATCCACTTCGCGCTCACATTACGGCGGATGTGATCATCGGTGATTCTGCCACCGCTGTCGCCGCAGATGTCAATGTCTCCATCTACGGAGCGTTCAACATCTCCAAGATCCCTCATGACGATGACTGCCGCACCCAGTCATTCGTCATGCACTCTTGCCACATGTACATGAGGGTCAGCGGCACTGTTGACACGGTCGCCAAGGTACCGGATGACGAGCAAAACATTTGCGACGCTGTCAACCAGATCACCAATGATCTCATCACCCCTACAGCGTTCATTACCTACCCTCCGGTTGTTAACGGCGCGACGGATATCGCCAAGTCGACCTACATCATGAAGTACCGTTTGGTCAACGTCCTCTCCGAGAACACCGGGTTGCCTGTGGAGGCGCACTTCGTCCGCAAGAACGTTTTACGGGTTGCGTTTGGCTCAGTTGTCCGCACCAGCATTCTGTTCGACTCCGCCTACGACTACGACGTGGATGTGCTCTACGCCATGGCGGTACTGTCGCGATGGGGCGCGAAAAAGCTCAACATATCCGCTGCCCCCGAGAACAGCACAACGACAAAGATCCCGTTTCGCGGCGGTGCTGTCACGGTCCCAACGCTGCGCAGCATTGTCCGTCAGGCGATCCACGAGGACGCCTTGGCGACGCTGCGGACACTGGTGCCGCGTGGTGCTGCCGTGTCCTACGATGTTGTCATCAACGACTTTCAGTGCAAGCTATTCAACACCATTTGCTCCGTTCCTGTGTCGAATGGTGTGCAAGTGATCAACACCCGGTTCAGGGGAATGGGTGACCTCGGTACGATCCTGGACAACACAGTCAGTGCCTCGATGGACGTCCTTCTGACCAACATCACGACCGTGGCGTTCAAGCTCGTCGGCAGCACCTTTGGTGACCGCATTTATCTGCCTGTATTCTGAGGGGGCTCATTGCCCATCCCACGGTGTGGCTAGGTGGTGTTGGTATGACAGGGTGGAAGGTACGCGGCACAGGTGCCTACCAGAGGCACTCATCCATCCCGTCAGGGGGACAACGGAATGCCTCGAGACTCCACAACCACCCTTACGAGCCCTCGCCGGAGTTGTCACATGCATTACTGTCGTGCAAATAGCCGTGGGATGCACTCTCCGTGGTCTCTAGTTCTCTCTCCCCCTCTTTTGTCATCCGCATCTCCTTTTTTTTCTTCTGGCTTCCTCGCTTTTCCCCCTAAATGTTTTGCCTTCTGCTCTCTCTTGTGTGTCTGTGTCTCTCTCTGTGTGTGTGTACCCGAATGTGTGCGCGTTGGCCGCCACAGGGTGAAGATTGAGGATTGACACCTTCTCTCGGACTGTATCGGACACACACACGTGCACAAACAGTGTGCAAGTGCCCCCCTCCTTCCACCCCCACCACACCCACCCACACAAAAGTCTCTCATTTTTCTGTGTGCACAGTTGCCCTCTCGCCCCGACCTGATCGTACCCAACATACGATTCACCGAGCCCTGTGCTGAACGGTGCATTCATCCGTACCTGTCAACGAGTGGATGTGCCGTCTTCCTTGTTCCGCGGCGTTTTACCCGTTTACTTAAATTGTGGTAGCACGGCTGTAGCTCCTTACGTGCGAGTGTGTCTGTGCGCAGCAGCGCTTGTCTTTTCAGAAGGATCTTCTCCCAGATTCTTTTCTATTTTCCGCCTGCCTCATCTTTTTGTTTCTGGATTTTCAGTGTTATGCGCATCTGCCGCCATGTGCGCCTTCTAGGGAGAAGCGCTGCAGCAGGAAGGTTGGCCCGCGCTCACATACGCACGCGTATGCACACTACCTCTTGCGCCGCCGCACGACAATGGCACCCGTATCGCTGCCGGCTCTTGTCTGATACGCATTTTCGTTTCCCCATCACCATTGTTCTCTCTCATCCTCTCGTAGATTCTGTTTTTCAGTACTCTTGTGTTTAAGTTCTACTGGTTTCTGCCATTCGCCTCTACCCCCCGCTTACTTCTATTTTGTTAACGGCACCCACACTCACCCTCAGGCATACGCGGAAGTGGTCAGGGTTCCTCTCATCTCTGGGAAGCATCCTATGTGTTCCCATTGCACCACGCTCTGCTGCCCCCCACCGCCTCCGCACAGAGCGTGGACGCGTTTCAGAGTTCGTTTGCTGTATGCCAGTGCACCTGCGAGACACACGGGCGCAGAGTAGAAGTCGTCATATCCGTGGAGAGCACAACGCGTACAGGATGGATCGACCGGGCCGCGTGTGACTATGCGATAGAATAAGCACCCAGAACCCCTATTCTGTTTGGTTTCTCTGTGATCGCATGCCATATGCTCATCCTAGACATCACAAGTCTGTCGAACGCGCAGTGTGTGCGGTTGGGATTCAGCGATGCGAACCTCGCTGTCGCTATGAAGGTGTGCAAGCTATCCACTCAGTGCTTGGGTGGGTTCACCGGGTAGTGGAGGACAGAGTTCTTTCGGTAGGCTTGCCCACCGTGAACGTAATCTCTCTTCACAACGCCCCATCCTCCACTAAAATGTGGTTCATGCAAGCCATACGTTTCGATGGCCTCTATATTTCTCTTTTTTCCCCCTCCGTCCCACGCTGCTTGGAGCGTCCTGCGCAGGAAGGCGCTTGTCGTGGCACATTAGCTCTTCTCCTCTCTGTATTTCATGTCCACATCATGCGTTAGTAAACACAAGCAAGAAGTGCATTCTTGTGTTCTTCCAGCGTCTTCGATGCCACTCCCGCTGCTTTTCTCGCACAAATCTCTCTCTTGCTGTGTCACATTCCTTGATCTGGTTGTCTCCCTGCCACGCAGTCACACGCACGCGACCACGCTCCACCGCTGTGTTCATTTGGTGACTCTCTTCGCCACGGTCGTCTCCTTCACGTCGTGGAGCGTCACCTCATCCCCCGACAAAATCAACGTCTCGCCTGTCGCAGGGAGCCTAGAGGAGTGCAAGCTTATCCGGCGTTAGTGCACCGCGAATGCACGCGTCGTCATTCGCGGGACCACCATGAAGATGCAGATAGCCCACATGACACTGGAGACATGCGGTACGATGACGGACATGCTGATGTTCACGGTGAAGATGTCTGTCGCTCAGAACCGCCGCGCGCTACCGCAACGAGGGGGACAGATATCCCCATGTCAACGTACTACCTGAAGCCCATCTGAGTCCGTTCTCTCTCGCGGGCAGTTGCCACCCCCGCGCCCTCATTTTTTGTGGCCCAGAACACGATGCATGCCTCTATGGAATTTATTATTGCCCTGTGTTTCCGACTTCCACGGCGAACGGCAACTGCTCATGCGCGACACGACAACCGCAACCGATATCAGGGCAACATCCGTCGGCTTTATGGATAGCGTGGCAATGGTGCCGACTGCGGCAAACCTGATGGAGAAAGCTCAGGTGAAGATGACCCGAGATGCGTTCAGAACGTGCGTTCCGGCGGCTGTCTCGCTAGCGCACGGCATCATGGTGCACCACTTCCGCACTATCTTTTTGAACATGAACTGTTCTCTCCTTCCTGGGGGCGAGGCTAGAGGTGATGGGCTCCAACGTTGTTGCTGCTTGTGACGCCAGCCTTGCGCCGAGCGGCGATGCAGGTGTTACGATGGATAACTTGCTGAGAGACTTCACCGCCACCATAGTACGGTTCGCGAACGATAGGGCGAGGAGTCATCTATTCTTGTCGCCGATGTTAGTGGCAGACTCCTTTTTTTTGCTTTCGTCTTCCGCCTTCTGCTTTTCGATTTTGGCGTACAACACGGATACACGGACATGTCGCGGGCTACGCATGCGACGCTGCTATTCAGCCGTTGGCTGCGCCTAGCCTGTCTTGTTCTGACACCAAAGAGGAAACACAACCCGAGGACACTCACTCTCTCTCGTTCGTTTTGATTTCTCTTTGTGTGTGTGTGTGTATGCATGTGCTCATGAATAGGGTGCCGTGAGGTCGCCGTTTATAGCATGGCGACACGTCTCTTACCATGCCACGTGCTGCTCTTGTATTGACTACTGGATACATGTCTTTTGCTCCTTTTTACTTCATGTAGGCGCGCTTGTACGCTTGCATATTCCAGTCACATGCACTGCATCTGATGCTGGCGCTGCCTGTACGATGCGGCCGGCGGGTGGAAGTGTTTCCTTCCCTGTGCACTGCAGTAGAACGCGTCGAGAGTTTGGCAAGCAAGAGTGAATGCCCTTCATCAGTCTCCGCGTCTGCAGGGCTTCCAGCAGCGCACGCTTTCTCGCCTGCGGTTGTATCGACTCTTACCCAAAATCAACTAACGCATGTGAATGTCGAAGTGGCACCGACCCTCGTCTCGTGCAGTTGTGATACTCTTTCTCTTGTTTGATGAGCAGGACTCCCGTGCCACGTGGACAGTGCGGTCGGTGACTTTGGGGAGCGGAGGGGGCGTCTTCGTGGACGCGGAATGCGACATCTGTGTATGGTGATCGTGGGGTGGGAGGGAGAGGGGGAGGTGGGTGGCAACTCGACGTGGGGTGGCCAAAAATCGCGCAGGCGCGTGCTCATGACTGTCGTTCTTCTTTTTTTTTGCCTTCCAAGTCGCCCACAAGCGCTAGCCGCCGTTCGTCGTCACGATATCGTTCCCCGTCTGATGTTTCGCAAGCATGCCAGTTTCGTGATGTCAAAGGTGTCCTTGCTTGTCATTCTTGTGAGACTACCACCTCTCTCGCTCCCTTTGCAGGATGTGCAAGAGTGGGTCTGGGCGAGGGACACCCTGCAAAGCTCCACGAGGCTCTTCTCTTTGAATACCTTGCCTCGCCGATTTCCTCCTCAAGAACAAGTGTCCTTTTACAAAAGTGCAGCGGACGTCAGATGCAGAGCCCCCTTTGCTTGCTGAATGAGTGCATTGGACACAGTCCGCAGCACGGTTCGCGCGCACGACGGTGTGGGGGACGCAGTCGGTCATGAGAAAGCATGCTGCTTGGGACTCTTTGTGAATTACCTCTCTTTTTATTCTGAATTGGTTTCTTTCATTCTCTTTCTCCGACGTCAGCAACATCTGTTGCGCTCGGACGATCTGCCATGCGTATGTGCACGTGCACCTCTATGAGTGTGTGTGTACCCCCTGGGCATTGGCTCGTGTGCTCGGTACCCCCTCATTTTGCTGTTGCAGTGCCCACCGGGCTTTGTTGTGTGCTGCACCTCTCCCCTGTTTTCTTTTTTCTGGTGAGAACCGGCATTCTCGTGGACTGAGAGCCTCGAGAGTGTGCGTCAATGACGTCCGCCTTGTTATACAATTTCTGTTTTGTTGCACGCCCCCCCCCCCATGTCGGCGTGTCCGTTTGTGCAAGTTTGTGCATACATGAATGTGTCTGCATGTGTTTTGATGCGCATACTCGTACAGACGTCGACTCACATGCACGTCGCTCTGGCCGTCAGCGAAGAGAAATCCCTTCTTCTACTTTGACCATGGTTCGCTACAGCAGTGTCTATGTTGACGATTGGGACGATGGGGAATCAGCGAGAGTACAATAACAGCTCGAATAACTTTCACACGTGTCAACAATGAAATCCTTCATGTCTGTGCGGTGGCCTCTACTTCTGACCTTATCTCTGTCGATCGGTTAGCCGCAAGTTGCGCTTTTCTGCTGATGCTTAGCTCTCGTGAGACCTCCCCCCCAACACCATGTTTCTGGATATCTCCTGTATCCACGGATATCTCTCTGTATGCTTACCCCTATGTAATCCCTCTTCCCCTCTCTTTCCCTCACTTTTCTCTGTTTCCTCTGAGAAGCTGCTGCGAGAGAAGTCCACAATGAAAACAAAGTTTATCCGTAATGTTCCGTCCTCCCACCTTCCCCCACTCTACTCACTCCCCGACGCGCGAAAGGAAAGACGCGCACAGGAATTAGGGGTGACCATAAACCAAACATGACACACACACACACACACACACACACACACACAGAAAAGAAACCAAGAAGCGGGCAAAGTCTGCTGAGAAGGTCGTATTCTCCGTGAACAGACATGGCGGGGAAACCACCTGCTCTATATATGTTCTGCACGTGCAGCAATGCTGGCGCTGCTTTCTCAAGCTGCGGGACTCCAGCTGCGTCGCACGAACGCATAGCGCAGTCAGAAATGAATGTTTTCTGCGCTGTGACGGCACTTCTTCATCCTTACTTTGCATCTTTTGACATTACCGCTCTCACTGCTCTTCCGTCCTCGCACTCACATCCCGTACAGCCTGCGGTTTCCTCTTGCCGCTGAAAGTCTGAGACGGTGCTGCTGCGGCTGCTGCCCCCCTCCACCCCCTGCCCGCTTATGCGAAGCAGCAAACCACGTGATGGACCTTCTCTTCTGCGCTGGCGCATCGGCCGCCTTCATCGCTGCCTTTTACGTCTGGCCGCGTGAGCGGCGCTTTCTTCTTGCGGGCTTGGAGTCACTGTGTGCCGCTTCACGCGACCCAGCCGTGTATGTCGATCGCAACAGCGATGATGCGATTCGTAGACGCACGATCTCGTTTGGCATGTGCTGCGTTGCCAGTGGTGCCTACCTTGCATTCATTGCTGCGCCGCTTCGCGCCGCCCAGCGGCAGAGCACTTTGCTGCGCCCGATAATCCGTTCTTGCGTGTCGACACTGTTGCTGTTTGCGGGACCCATTGCGGACGTCTGTCACCTCGGAACCTTCGACATGCCCGAGAGCCCGTTGCTGCTATGGCGAAACTATGTGATCTGCCCAATTGGGGAAGAGCTCTTCTACCGCGGCGTTCTCTTCTCTCTTCTGCACCGCCGTTCCTCTCCAGGGCGCATTTTCGTTTCGGCCTTCCTCTTTTCGCTCTCCCACATGCACCACCTTGTCTCCATGGCGTGTGACGCGTACAGAAACTGCGAGGACAAAGACGTGAATGGTAGCGACCGCGACGAGAAGGAGCATGCGTGCTGGCGCTCAGCTGGACAGACCATGTGCGGTATCTTTGTCTTTACCGCACTATTCGGACTTCTGAGCGGGTACTATTATGAGCATGTGTGTGAGGGTAGCATTATCGCCATCGCTGCAGCCCACGCCCTGTGCAACGCCATTGGCCCTCCCGAGTTCACGATTCTGCGGAGCCGTCATTGCACTGCACGTGAGAAGGTGTCAAGCGCAGCGGTGTATGTCGCTGGTATCGTTGGGTGGGCTTGGACGCTGTTGCGCTACTGAACCCTTTCGTCCACGAATAACGCTCGATTGTCTTTGCTAGCTGCTTCGTTGATGAACGCCAGAACGGTGTAGCGCTGATCGTTGAAAACGCACTCTTTACAATAGCCAAACTGGTGCCACAGAGGATCCGTGCTGCACAGATGCGACGCATCGCGTAGCTTATCTCACCTTGCGCGAGTGTAGCCTGTCTCCATCACTTTAGTTGTGGAGTGTCGGGATTCTTGAGGTTTCTCCTCTCCTCCTCCATGATGTTACCTGCACCGCTCGGCTTTGCCCTTCACTGTCTTTGCGCTCGCCTTCGAGAAAAAAACGTGCAGTTTGTGGATCATCATCTACTTGTGTGTTCGCCATCACACGCACATCGTGCACCGGGGCCTGGCTTTCTCGGACTTTATTTCCGAAGGTGCTTCCCCCTCGTGGCGGAGCTGCCCGTCCTGGCAACATGAGTTCCTTTTCGCCCAAAGTGAAGATTTGCGAGGATATTTCTCACATATGTTCCGCCGCGCGGAACATCATCCTCGCCGCGATCGACGCGCGTGTCGACAAGTCTGCGCCCGTTGTGCTGGCACTGTCTGGAGGCTCCTCCCCGAAGCGGCTGTACGAGGAGCTCCACGAAAAGGATCTGCCTCTGCTGCAGCAGCACGCGGTGCAGTTCATTCTGGGCGATGAGCGCCTCGTCGCGACAGACGACGAGCAGAGCAACTTTTCTATGGCGACGAAAGCACTGCTGCGTGATGTGCCAAGCAGCGATGTCATCGCCATCGAGCCGAACGCCGCGCTGGCCACGTCGAAGGACGAGAAGGGTGGTATTGACGGCGCCTGGGCTGTTGCACAGGATTATGAGATGAAGCTCCTGGATCGCCTACCCTGCACGCAAGTAAACGGTACAGATATGTCGGTTCCCGTCGTGGATATTGTGCTTCTCGGATTCGGCGCCGATGGCCATACGGCCTCCATCTTTCCGGACTCTGTGGCAGCTACGGATGAGGACCACGTCGTCTCGGTCAGCTTTCCCAGCCCGACCATGAATCCCAAGGTCTGGCGTGTCACGCTCTCCAAGACGGTGATTCAGCACGCAAAGCACGTTGTCGTGCTCGCCTGCGGCAAGGACAAAAACTGGGTCGTGCGCGGTGTGCTTGCCGATGCGCCGGCGGGTCCTCTGCCGGTATCACGGTTTCTGCGAGACTGCCGCGGGTCGGTTACGATGCTTCTCGATGCCGGCTCTGGTGAGGGCCTCTCTGCATAGTCCCGCGAGAAGCGGTCCCCGTTTTCTGCGCACAGCATCGCTGCCCCCTTTTCTTTTTGTACACATATATATTACCAGAGGTGTGTCCGCTCTCACTGGATAACATGCTCATTGCCCTACTTTTCAGTGCGAACCCTCCATTTCACTCCTTCCTGGTTGGGCTGTGAAGACCTCCGTCAGGAACGCAGCGCCAACAGCTGGGTAGCAAGAAAAACACACACGCAAAGACAGTGTGAGTACGCCGTCTCCCAGAAGACTGCGCGCAGGTGTGGTATTTTACGCACTATGATCGGGTAACAAATGGCGTATGGAGCGCGTGCTTGCCCATCCTCATACGTGACACTAACGAATAGAGTAGTACACCTTATAGTTGCACAGAGAGCGTTGTCTAGTCTCCCTTCATTCTTCACTTTCGGCTTTCTCGTCTTCGGCATTCCCTCGCGGCCCACCCACACCCCGGGGGTCTCTCTATACATGCGCGGGTCGGCGACAGTATCCTTTGCGTGGCTGTACAGGTCAGACATCTCTGTGTGCATCGGTTGTCCTCTTATGCATTCTGTTGGTATACCCGTGTCATCGTTTCGTTCGCTTTGTCGCTTCTTCCCATTGTGCCGCCACCAAACTGAAAAGGTAACAGAAGGCACGCAGGAATAGAGGCTCCAACCCCGCGAAAGTAGGGCCTCCGCTCCCCCCACTCCACGCATAATCAAGCATGGCGGACATCTTGAAGTCGGTGAAGCGCATCGTCGTGAAGGTGGGCTCCTCGATTCTGGTGGACAATCAGGAGATTGCCGCGCACCGGATCGAGGCGCTATGCGCGTTTATCGCCGACCTTCAGACCAAGTATGAAGTCATCCTTGTCACCTCCGGCGCCGTCGCCGCGGGGTACACGAAAAAAGAGATGGACAAGTCGTATGTGCCGAACAAGCAGGCACTCGCGTCGATGGGGCAGCCACTGCTCATGCACATGTACTACACCGAGTTCCAAAAGCACGGCATCCTGTGCGCGCAGATGCTGCTTGCTGCATATGACCTGGACTCGCGGAAGCGTACCATCAACGCCCACAACACCATTGAGGTGCTCATCAGCCACAAGGTAATCCCCATCATCAATGAAAACGACGCGACAGCCCTTCACGAGCTGGTTTTTGGCGACAACGATCGTCTGTCCGCGCTCGTCGCGCACCATTTCAAGGCGGACCTCCTTGTCATTCTCAGCGACATCGACGGCTACTACACCGAAAATCCGCGCACCTCCACGGATGCCAAGCGGCGCCCTGTCGTCCACGAACTTAGCCCTGCCGATCTTGTCGCAGAGGCTACCCCGAACAATCGCTTCGCGACGGGTGGCATTGTGACAAAGCTGCAGGCTGCTCAATTTCTCCTGGATAGGGGAGGGAAGATGTACCTCTCGAGCGGTTTCCACCTGGATAAGGCGCGCGAGTTCCTTCTGGGCGGGACGTACGAGATAGGCACACTGTTTTATCCAAGGGCCTCCTCGTCCTGAGGCGCACAGGCTTGTCCCAAAAGCAAGGTGGAAAAAAGAAGGCAAAAAGGTGAGGCGATGTACCTGATAGCATTGGCATGCCCGTCATTGGATCCTTCATCACAGTTCTCTACAGGTTCCCTTTTCTTGTCTGTTCTTCAGCCCACGTCTTTTTCCGTGGCTTAATGTTTCACATTGTGTCTTTTTGTTTTCTTGGGTTACTGCGAGTCCTCATTTTTGTCGATCACGTTGAACTTACCTAACGATTGCGGACATAATAAAACGGGAGTCGTGTGTGCTATTCTATTGGGTACCCGATATCGAAACAGATACCCACGGCTCTCTAGGCATGCACGCATTGTCACAAAGACACGCCCCTGCACACCCTTTTACATTCTTCTCACTCTTTCTTCTCTTTGTGTTTTCCTTGCACCTCTCAACACGGTATCCAACCCGTTAACGCATGCTCACTCTACTTCAACATCAGAGAGATATCTGAGGTGGGAAGGGAAAGCGAACCTAGGAATTCACCCTCTTGCAGGCCGCGAGGGATAGTGGCAGTGTTTCAGCAGTGTTTTGCAGCCTTAAACCTCGAGCTGAGGCCATGTTGTCACGTCTGTGCCCACGGGTGTGTCAGCCCGTCGCTGCAGCGAAGGTGAGGAGAGACTCCTTCAGAACACACGGCAAGCGTCTCTGGTTATACGTTTGCTGTTATATCGCCCACTTTTTATGCTCTGCTCCCTTGTGTCGTGTTTCCCGTGTCGAAACCTGACGAGTGACGCAGTACTCTTCCATCTGTGGATACTTCTCACAATCTCTTCCCTTGCGCATGCCATCTCTGTGCTTTGCTGTTTATCTTTACTATGAGGTCCCGCACAAACAGCGTGGAGGGGACGTTGCCCTGGAAACTCTAGCTGCAACAGGTCACGTTGCTTTTCTGTGATACAGGCTTTGCTTGGGTGAAGGACAAGACGATGGGCCACCTTGAATAAGACTTCCTTACCATAGACGTAAGAAGTGACTCAACGCAGAATACACAGCAGCGCTTGCGCACGCTATGCCACCCTCTCCACATAGTATCTCGTGTCCGCCTTGTCGCGCCGTTTCTGGCATCCTTTGGTACAGCTTTCTGTGCAACCCCCGTGGTGTGAAGTAAGGCAGCGCGGCCATTTACGCAGCTGCTCATCACCCGTGAGGTGCGGAACTCAGTGTTCTGTACGAGAAGACAGAGGCCTGCGAGGAACACGCTGCATGGACCTATGAAAGAGTTGTACCCCTCCTGCGTCGGTGATTTGGCAGTGCACTGCGTATCGCAACACACAATACTCTGCGGCATCTAGGCTTCAGTTGTACCAGCACACCCGGGTATCCACGGCTGACACGGCGCTTCCATGATAACGGTGAGATATGTGGCTCTGTGCCGTCCCACGTCATGTTGTTCCCATCGTAACAACCTCTGGTGCTGCATTGAGTGAGCGGACGCCAGCTGTACAGGGTGCTATACGTGCGTAGCCGTTTTCAAGACGACGGCCATCTGGAGGTCTATATGCGCCATTTCGTGGCGAGATTCGGTTCCACGTGTTTTCTGTTATCGATTCTCGAGGATGGTACCCGGAAGGAAACACAGTAAGAAACTGACTGACAGTTTCTTAAAGGCATGTGTGCTTGGGCAAACGTACGCCATGCCCTGCCTCTGAACACAATCGTACAGGCATCTATCACCCACATTGTCTATTACTGCCTGACACGTCTGGAAATCGGACACTTGACGCACAAATTAGAATCCTGAATCCTTGTACATACCGGTGCGTGCTCCATTCCTGCCACCTGCGCTGCCCAGAGTGCTTCCTGGCACATTCGCTTGTCGTCGTGGTCTTGGGTTCCCTGGTGCTTGTGCCTGCCCGACCTCCCATACCACTATTCAGATGTGTGGTTGCCCCGCTGTGTGTGCTTGTCCGCTTTTCCTCTGTGGTCGGGGTGGGGCATTAACACCGGCGCCCACTGCACGACTCCGCTAGCTACACTGCGTGTTGTGTGTGATTAACCTGCTGCTGTATTTGTGTGTGTTGTTAGTTGTTGGCGCTGCTGCTGCGTTATAAGCAGACCTGTGTGCAGGATTGTGATGGTGATGGTTGTGGTTATGGCTGTGGATGTGTTGCTGTTATCCCTTGGTGTGTGTGGTCTATTAAAAATTGTTGTGTGCGTGTGGTGGGTTAGGGTTAGGGTTAGGGTTAGGGTTAGGGTTAGGGTTAGGGTTAGGGTTAGGGTTAGGGTTAGGGTTAGGGTTAGGGTTAGGGTTAGGGTTAGGGTTAG